>NC_133331.1:40396625-40696625 GCF_042186555.1 Aquarana catesbeiana
TAACTTCTCCCTAGCCCTAACGATAAATCTAACCTCACCTGATCATAAACATAAACCTAGCTTCACAATTTTCCCCAACTATATACTAGCCCTAACAATAACCTCACTTGGCCCCCAAATATAAATTTCATCCTAGTTCCTAACCCTAAACCTCAATGTAGCCATTAACCATAAAATTTACTGCATACCCTAACCTCACCTGGTCCCTTAAACCTCAACATCCTAGCCCTTAACCCTCAACTTAACCCTTTAGCTCACTTGACCCCTAAACCTCAACCTAACTTTACCTGCCCCCCCCCAAAAAAAACTAATCTCAGCCAATATCCTAAAGGCAATATTGTTAAGATAAATACTGTATACTGTCATTAAATTAAATACTTTATTTTGGAATTACTAGTGAAATTAGTGCATAATTCAAAGACATTTTGGCACCAACATGCAAAAACTCTAACCTGATGTTGCTGAAAGGCATGTACTATGAAATCTACATGCCTAAAACAGTAGTTATAACTGGAGTTGCCTTTAAAAAGCAAATTCAGAGAACGAATTCAACCACATTATGAATGTCTAATGCTTTCCAGGAAATATGCCCTAATTTGTAATCAATGTAGCCCACTCCTCATGTGTTGGTGGGTCTGCTTCTTGAAGTATGTGCTGTATAAAATTCCCTCTCTCTGCTTGACATGTCACCAATCAGATTCAACAATCCAAAACAGTTATAAACCTCTCTACGGCTGCAAGGAATTTCTAAGCACTGACACTTTAGATACATCAAGCTCTCTGTAGCTGCGTGACAACCATGAACATGTATCAAAGGAAAAGGGCTAAGCTAGAAAGAGGTGCGACTTCCAGGCTCATCAAGGCCATAGGCCCTGCAGGCAATATTTTGTATCATTGTTTCTTTTAAAAATTCCTTTTGTGGTGAACCAGGAAACTTACTGTGGTCATACAATGAGATGTTACTGTCATGCTTATTGTCATTACCTTGTTTATTTATTATCTTTGCCAGCAGCATTATTTGCATGCTCCAGCTGCACTATCCATCATGTATTATATGTAGGTTACCATGTATCCTTGATACTACCTTCGTGTTTTCAATAAATTTCCTTATGTTCACCCTAGTACCCTTTTGCAGTCACGTGCTTCATATAAAGTCTCACCTTTTTCTGGCTTAGCCCTTTTCCTTTCATTCAGACTGGGATGGAAATACCTGACCTCACCAGGTCATGATTTCAATTAAAGTCCCTAGGGATGGAAATACGCGACCTCATCAGGTCATGGCTTCCTTAAAGCGGTGTTCCACTAAAATTTTTAACTTAATCTTACCCCCTTCAGTTAATTGCATAGATGTTCAAATGCTGCACGAAAATTTTTTTTTATCGTTGTAATTACCTTTATATTGTACTTTATTGTGGCACTTCCTGTCTCTCCTCCCATGGGAGTAGGCGTGTTTATTGCCTTTCCCCGGCACCGCACTGTCTCCTGGGAGCTTAGTGTCAGGCTTCCCAAGATTCAGTGCGGGAACAATGATCATGCTTGTGAACAAGCTGTCAATGAACAGCATTCACAGCATCCAGGAAATCAATGCTTGTGGGCTTCACATGCCCACAAGCAAGATGGAAACAGCCAGCATCACATTTTTAAAGTTATTCTTCAGTACGAAAACAGACAGAGGTGGAAATATTATACCCAAACTGTGAGTATTATTTTGGGATTAGCAAAGTGTCTCAATGACCTAAAAAAAAAAAAAAAAAAGAATGGTCGCCGGACTCCCACTTTAAAGTCCCTAACTACAACCCCTTTTCCTCAATAACCATGAACATGTAGTGGGTGTTTTTGGGAGACACCTCCCCTCCATTGCAAACTGGAAAGTCAAACAGGTTGACTAGATTACTAGCAAAAGTGAAGATAAATTGCTGCACTACAGCTTCATCTGCATAAAAAAACAGTGTTCCTTCTATTTCATTAATTTGGAATGGAGTGTTCCTTTAACCACTTGACGACCGCCTCACGCCGATTTACGTCGGCAAGGTGGCACGGACAGGCAAAATCACGTACATATACGTGATTTGCCTTCCGCGGGTGGGGGGTCCGATCGGAGTCGTCTTTTGTCCCACGGCGATCGGAGATGAGGGGGAGGCCATCTGTTCGTGGCCCCCTCCTCGCGATCGCCGCCGGCCAATCAGATCACTTCCTTTGCTGCTGTATGCTAAACAGCAGCAAAGGAAATGATGTCATCTCTCCTCGGCTCGGTAATTTCCGTTCCGGCCCGAGGAGAGAAGACAGGTATGTGAGTGCACAACACTACACACACAGTAGAACATGCCAGGCACACAAAACACCCCAACCCCCCCCCCATCACCCCCCCCCCCCTGTCACAAACTGACACCAGCAGTTTTTTTTTTTTCTGATTACTGCATTGGTGTCAGTTTGTGACAGTTACAGTGTTGGGACAGTTAGTATTACCCCCCTGTAGGTCTAGGATACCCCCCTAACCCCCCCTAATAAAGTTTTAACCCCTTGATCACCCCCTGTCACCTTGATCACCCCCTGATCGCTGTATTAGTGTCGCTGGTGACGCTAGTTAGGGACCTAAATATTTAGGTTCGCCGTCAGCGTTTTATAGCGACAGGGACCCCCATATACTACCGAATAAATGTTTTAACCCCTTGATGGCCCCCTAGTTAACCCTTTCACCACTGATCACCGTATAACTGTTACAGGTGACGCTGGTTAGTTTGTTTATTTTTTATAGCGTCAGGGCACCTGCCGTTTATTACCGAATAAAGGTTTAGCTCCCTGATCGCCCGGCGGTGATATGCATCGCCCCAGGCAGCGTCAGATTAGCGCCAGTACCGCTAACACCCACGCACGCAGCATACGCCTCCCTTAGTGGTATAGTATCTGATCGGATCAATATCTGATCCGATCAGATCTATACTAGCGTCCCCAGCAGTTTAGGGTTCCCAAAAACCCAGTGTTAGCGGGATCAGCCCAGATACCTGCTAGCACCTGCGTTTTGCCCCTCCGCCCGGCTCAGCCCAAGTGCAGTATCGATCGATCACTGTCACTTACAAAACACTAAACGCATAACTGCAGCGTTTGCAGAGTCAGGCCTGATCCCTGCGATCGCTAACAGTTTTTTTGGTAGCATTTTGGTGAACTGGCAAGCACCAGCCCCAGGCAGCGTCAGGTTAGCGCCAGTAGCGCTAACACCCACGCACGCACCGTACAGCTCCCTTAGTGGTATAGTATCTGATCGGATCAATATCTGATCCGATCAGATCTATACTAGCGTCCCCAGCAGTTTAGGGTTCCCAAAAACGCAGTGTTAGCGGGATCAGCCCAGATACCTGCTAGCACCTGCATTTTGCCCCTCCGCCCGGCCCAGCCCACCCAAGTGCAGTATCGATCGATCACTGTCACTTACAAAACACGTAACGCATAACTGCAGCATTCGCAGAGTCAGGCCTGATCCCTGCGATCGCTAACAGTTTTTTTGGTAGCTTTTTATTGAACTGGCAAGCGCCAGCGGCCTAGTACACCCCGGTCGTAGTCAAACCAGCACTGCAGTAACACTTGGTGACGTGGCGAGTCCCATAAGTGCAGTTCAAGCTGGTGAGGTGGCAAGCACAAGTAGTGTCCCGTTGCCACCAAGAAGACAAACACAGGCCCGTCGTGCCCATAGTGCCCTTCCTGCTGCATTCGCCAATCCTAATTGGGAACCCACCGCTTCTGCAGCGCCCGTACTTCCCCCATTCACATCCCCAACCAAATGCAGTCGGCTGCATGAGAGGCATTTTCTTTATGTCCTCCCGAGTACCCCTACCCAACGAACCCCCAAAAAAGATGTCGTGTCTGCAGCAAGCGGGATATAGGCGTGACACCCGCTATTATTGTCCCTCCTGTCCTGACAATCCTGGTCTTTGCATTGGTGAATGTTTTGAACACTACCATTCATTAGTTAAGTATTAGCGTAGGGTACAGCATTGCACAGACTAGGCATACTTTCACAGGGTCTCCCAAGATGCCATCGCATTTTGAGAGACCCGAACCTGGAACCGGTTACCGTTATAAAAGTTAGTTACAAAAAAAGTGTAAAAAAAAAAAAAAAATATATAAAATAAAAAAAAATAGTTGTCGTTTTATTGTTCTCTCTCTCTCTATTCGCTCTCTCTTGTTCTGCTCTTTTTTACTGTATTCTATTCTGCAATGTTTTATTGTTATTATGTTTTATCATGTTTGCTTTTCAGGTATGCAATTTTTTATACTTTACCGTTTACTGTGCTTTATTGTTAACCATTTTTTTGTCTTCAGGTACGCCATTCACGACTTTGAATGGTTATACCAGAATGATGCCTGCAGGTTTAGGTATCATCTTGGTATCATTCTTTTCAGCCAGCGGTCGGCTTTCATGTAAAAGCAATCCTAGTGGCTAATTAGCCTCTAGACTGCTTTTACAAGCCGTGGGAGGGAATGCCCCCCCCCCCCCCCCCACCGTCTTCCGTGTTTTTCTCTGGCTCTCCTGTCTCAACAGGGAACCTGAGAATGCAGCCGGTGATTCAGCCAGCTGACCATAGAGCTGATCAGAGACCAGAGTGGCTCCAAACATCTCTATGGCCTAAGAAACCGGAAGCTACGAGCATTTTATGACTTAGATTTCGCCGGATGTAAATAGCGCCATTGGGAAATTGGGGAAGCATTTTATCACACCGATCTTGGTGTCATCAGATGCTTTGAGGGCAGAGGAGAGATCTAGGGTCTAATAGACCCCAATTTTTTCAAAAAAGAGTACCTGTCACTACCTATTGCTATCATAGGGGATATTTACATTCCCCGAGATAACAATAAAAATGATAAAAAAAAAAAAAAAAATGAAAAGGAACAGTTTAAAAATAAGATAAAAAAGCAAAAAAATAATAAAGAGAAAAAAAAAAAAAAAAAAAAGCACCCCTGTCGCCCCCTGCTCTCGCGCTAAGGCGAACGCAAGCGGCGGTCTGTCGTCAAACGTAAACAGCAATTGCACCATGCATGTGAGGTATTGCCGCGAAGGTCAGATCGAGGGCAGTAATTTTTGCAGTAGACCTCCTCTGTAAATCTAAAGTGGTAACCTGTAAAGGCTTTTAAAGGCTTTTAAAAATGTATTTATTTTGTTGCCACTGCACGTTTGTGCGCAATTTTAAAGCATGTCATGTTTGGTATCCATGTACTCGGCCTAAGATCATCTTTTTTATTTCATCAAACATTTGGGCAATATAGTGTGTTTTAGTGCATTAAAATTTAAAAAAGTGTGTTTTTTCCCCCAAAAATGCGTTTGAAAAATCGCTGCGCAAATACTGTGTGAAAAAAAAAAATGAAACACCCACCATTTTAATCTGTAGGGCATTTGCTTTAAAAATATATATAATGTTTGGGGGTTCAAAGTAATTTTTTTGCAAAAAAAAAATAACTTTTTCATGTAAACAATGAGTGTCAGAAAGGGGTTTGTCTTCAAGTGGTTAGAAGAGTTGGTGATGTGTGACATAAGCTTCTAAATGTTGTGCATAAAATGCCAGGACAGTTCAAAACCCCCCCAAATGACCCCATTTTGGAAAGTAGACACCCCAAGCTATTTGCTGAGAGGCATGTCGAGTCCATGGAATATTTTATATTGCGACACAAGTTGCGGGAAAGAGACAATTTTTTTTTTTTTTTTTTGCACAAAGTTGTCACTAAATGATATATTGCTCAAACATGCCATGGGAATATGTGAAATTACACCCCAAAATACATTCTGCTGCTTCTCCTGAGTACGGGGATACCACATGTGTGAGACTTTTTGGGAGCCTAGCCGCGTACGGGACCCCGAAAACCAAGCACCGCCTTCAGGCTTTCTAAGGGCGTGAATTTTTGATTTCACTCTTCACTGCCTATCACAGTTTCGGAGGCCATGGAAAGCCCAGGTGGCACAAAACCCCCCCAAATGACCCCATTTTGCAAAGTAGACACCCAAAGCTATTTGCTGAGAGGTATAGTGAGTATTTTGCAGACCTCACTTTTTGTCACAAAGTTTTGAAAATTGAAAAAAGAAAAAAAAAAAGTTTTTTCTTGTCTTTCTTCATTTTCAAAAACAAATGAGAGCTGCAAAATACTCACCATGCCTCTCAGCAAATAGCTTTGGGTGTCTACTTTCCAAAATGGGGTTATTTGGGGGGGTTTTGTGCCACCTGGGCATTCCATGGCCTCCGAAACTGTGATAGGCAGTGAAGAGTGAAAGCAAAAATTTTCACCCTTAGAAATCCTGAAGGCGGTGCTTGGTTTTCGGGGCCCCGTACGCGGCTAGGCTCCCAAAAAGTCCCACACATGTGGTATCCCCATACTCAAGAGAAGCAGCTAAATGTATTTTGGGGTGCAATTCCACATATGCCCATGGCCTGTGTGAGCAATATATCATTTAGTGACAACTTTGTGCAAAAAAAAAAAAAAAAAAGTGTCACTTTCCCGCAACTTGTGTCAAAATATAAAATATTCCATGGACTCAATATGCCTCTCAGCAAATAGCTTGGGGTGTCTACTTTCCAAAATGGGGTCATTTGGGGGGGTTTTGTGCCACCTGGGCATTCCATGGCCTCCGAAACTGTGATAGGCAGTGAAGAGTGAAATCAAAAATTTACACCCTTAGAAATCCTGAAGGCAGTGATTGGTTTTCGGGGCCCCGTACGCGGCTAAGCTCCCAAAAAGTCCCACACATGTGGTATCCCCATACTCAGGAGAAGCAGCTGAATGTATTTTGGGGTGCAATTCCACATATGCTCATGGCCTGTGAGCAATATATCATTTAGTGACAACTTTTTGTAAATATTTTTTTTTTGTCATTATTCAATCACTTGGGACAAAAAAATAAATATTCAATGGGCTCAACATGCCTCTCAGCAATTTCCTTGGGGTGTCTACTTTCCAAAATGGGGTCATTTGGGGGGGTTTGTACTGCCCTGCCATTTTAGCACCTCAAGAAATGACATAGGCAGTCAAACTAAAAGCTGTGTAAATTACAGAAAATGTACCCTAGTTTGTAGACGCTATAACTTTTGTGCAAACCAATAAATATATGCTTATTGACATTTTTTTTACCAAAGACATGTGGCCGAATACATTTTGGCCTAAATGTATGACTAAAATTTAGCTTATTGGATTTTTTTTATAACAAAAAGTAGAAAATATCATTTTTTTTCAAAATTTTCGGTCTTTTTCCGTTTATAGCGCAAAAAATAAAAACTGCAGAGGTGATCAAATACCATCAAAAGAAAGCTCTATTTGTGGGAAGAAAAGGACGCAAATTTTGTTTGGGTACAGCATTGCATGACCGCGCAATTAGCAGTTAAAGCGACGCAGTGCCAAATTTGAAAAAGACCTCTGGTCCTTAGGCAGCATAATGGTCCGGGGCTCAAGTGGTTAAGAAAGGAAGAGAGTTTTTTTTTTTTTTTTTTTTTTTTAATCTGCCAATCTAAATACTGTGCTAATACAAACAGCCAGCAGACACAAACATGCCTTGCCCATGTGACCTTTATTTAATGTTTGCAGCTCAATATTAGTGGCAATCCTGGCAGAAATAAAACAGGGTATTAACGTATTTAATAAGATTGCCAGCAGGCAATGGATTCCTACTTTACTGACCTACTTCTGTACAAATTTTAACTTATTGCAGCTTTCGTACACACTATAAAAAAAAAAAACCCTTCCAGTGAGTTATATAAGGTGAATTCATCAAACATAAATGCACAAAAAGTAAATTATTGACAAGGGTGCCAAAGACAAATTGAAAGCAGGAGGCCAGGGAAGCTGGTTTTAAAATAAAAAACTCTTTGTCTGCAATGCATTACAGAGGAAATCAAACATTACCACTCCTCGGCTAATGTACGGTAGTGACAAAACGACCCCTTGCGCAATTATTTGTGAAACATTCTAAATGCGTTGTGGCGCGCACACACATACATGCAGACCTGTTGGATTGTGAAGGAAAATCTGGCCTGGATAAATAAAGATGTCCTAAATGCAATTCCCAGCTGGCATCATTCACTCCTCTAACACGTTATGTGTCTAAGCTGCAGAATTGCTTGTTGGGCCTACAGGTTGAATTTCTATGCAGGCCAGATAGCTGGTGGCAGGGTGCTGCCTGACGCTGCAGAGATACCGGACCATTCTCTGCCATTTTATAAATGGATTCATAGTACAATGGAATTTTTTTTTTTTTTTTTTTACAAAAAAAGCTCATTCATTTCATGGATTAATGAGACATGTGCTCTCTTCAAATGTCCACTAAATATAAAAATAAAGACCTGTGTCTTACATGAAAAAACTTTAAAAAGAAACATTTTGGGATAGTTAAACTAAACATCTCTAAAACCGAGCTGGTAATATTTCCCCCATTCCTGTGCCCCCTCCATGACTTTTCCATCAAAATCAACAATGCAACCATCAATCCCTCCCCTCATGTCAGGGTACTAGGTGTAATCCTAGACTCTGACCTGTCCTTTCAGCCCCAAATCCAATCACTGTCGAAAGTTTGGAGACTTCACCTCCGTAACATCTCTAAAATACTCCCCTTTTTAACAAATAAAACCACCAATCTAATCATTCACTCCCTTGTTATCTCTCACCTTGACTATTGCAACTCCCTTCTCTCATTGGCCTACCTCTCCAAAGGCTATCCCCTCTTCAGTCTATCATGAATGCTGCTGCCAGACTTATCCTCCTTACCAACCGCTCAGTGTCCACCACCCCTCTCCGCCAATCCCTACACTGGCTCCCGATCGCCCAGCAAATTAAATTCACTATACTAACCAGAACATACAAAGCCATTCACAACTCTGCCCCGAGCTACATCAACAAACTTGTCTCCAAATATCACCCAAACCATCCTCTACGCTCTTCTCAAGACCACCTACTCTCAAGCTCCCTCGTCTCCTCCTCCCATGGTCATCTCCAGATTTTCTCCAGAGCCTCTCCCACCCTCTGGAACTCTCTACCTCAACCTGTCCGGCTATCTCCTACTCTAGCTGACTTCAGGCAATCCCTGAAAACTCATCTCTTCAGGGAAGCCCATCACACCTCCAGCAAATCTTTTACCACTTCCATCAGCTCATTCCCCACAGGTACAACCTTTTGTACCACCTGCCCCACCCTATTAGATTATAAGCTCTTCTGAGCAGGGCCCTCTTAATCCTCTTGTATTTTATTGTATTGTAACTGTATTGTCTCCCTTTTATATTGTAAAGCGCTGCGTAAACTGTTGGCGCTATATCAATCCTGAATTAAAATAATAGTTATGGTCATAGCCAACCAGAAACTCCCTGCTTTACCTTGAAGACTGACTGCTGGGTTCTCAACCCAAAATCCTTTCTTTAAGCTCAACTCTTGCTTTACTGCTGATTGCTGTTATTTTTTTACTTACCCTAAGAAATGTTGGAAATCCCTGTCCATAATATCCAACTGCAAAGTAATCAGGCTTTGGTCGAATTACTTTCACAATGTTTTCAAAGAACTGTGCTTGCTTTTTCTGGAAGAGGGAAAAAAAATGAAAGTTGGAGAAGCCCTTGTGAAGATTAATAAGCACACTGTGTAGAGGCAGTTATTGCTGTAAGAAGCTATGGTATGAGAACAGTCTATGAACTGCTATAATTCCAATAACCTACTGCTTAGTTGTGTGGCAGCTTTTCTAAAGATACAAATTGAACGTATGTTTGCAAAACAGGTCCTCCATAAAATCTCAATCCAAGATCAAGGGGTGCAACTAGAAGCAGAACTGATGGTAGATAAGGATGGGCAGAACACCCTCTGTTATGTTCACAGCAGAACTCCCAAACAGGGGAAATGTTCTAACCCGAACGGCGAACCCCATTGAAGACTATGGGGGCCAAACATGGAAAGTGCCCATTTTGAAGGCTTATATGCAAATAATTGGCTATAAAATGGCATGGGGTCTGGGTACTGTCCTGGGGGACATGTATTATTAATTAAAAAAAAGAAAAATGTAAATTATCATTTTTGCAGGAGCAGCAATTTTAATAATGCTTAAAGTGCAACAAGAAAAATGAAAAATTCCTTTAAATATAGTGCCTGGGGGGTCCTCTTGATGTGTCTGGAAAGTGGTGCATCTGTAGCATGCATGAAACATGCAGCAGCAAAAATGACATGTCAAATGAAAAAAAAAAATCAAAGTCAAATCCCATTTAAAATGACTCACGGTTTCAATTGCCAGCACCCGTCTATTGAAAAAGTAGAAAAAAACGGCGTGGGCTCCTTCCCCAGTCCATACCAGGCCCTTCACTCCAAAACCCCCCCCCCCCCCCCCCTGATCTGCCAGGCTGCATGCCCAGATAAGGGTCTGGTATGGATTTTGGGGAGACCCCATAACAGTTTTTTTTTTTATTTTGCCGTGGGGTCCCCCTCCAAATCCATACCAGACCCGAAGGTCTTGTTTTTATTGTTTATTGTTCACAAAATATCTCAAGTAAAATTCCTATCAGATGTAGTGGTGTACTGCAATTAGGAAGCATAGCATTTTGACCCTTTCATTTCTACCATGATTGACCCAAAATCTCAGTGAGGTAAAGAATGTTTAATGATCTTTAATCACTTCAATACTGAGCACTTTCACCCCCATTCTGACCAGGCCAATTTTCAGCTTTCAGTGCCGTTGCACTTAGAATGACAGTTGCGTGGTCATGCAGCACTGTATGCATATGACATTTTTATATTTTTCTATTATTTTTTGCTAAACAAATGAAAAAAAAGACAGACAATATTGAAAAAAAAACATTTTTTATAGTTTGTTATAAAATTTTGCAAACAAGTAATTATTCTCCTTCACTGATGTGCGCCGATGAGGTGGCACTGATAGGCAGCACTGATAGTCAGGGCACTGATGTCCCCTGTCACACTTGCCAGTTACCAACTCACCTTTCCTCATGCTGTGAGGAAACTACTGACCGGCAAATCTGTACATTGTGATCAGCTGTGAATGAACACAGCTAATCACATGGTAAAGGGCCACTACGATTGGCCCTTTACTGCGATCACAGAGCATGCTGAATGCTTGCCCCAGGGGGCATGGTCCCCGGGAGGATGTCCATGGATGCCTTCTTGGAACAACTGAGCCACGCTGTAGCCGCCTTTCGGCTATAGCAGGGTAATGAGGCGGTTAAAGTGCATCTTTGGACAAAAAAAAAAAATGTTTTTTTATTATTTTATATGTAGCACTGCCCCCATAGGAATTGCAGATAAAAGGGATCCCCCACTTCTGCACAGCCAGGCACACCGAATTTTCATAGGCACCCAGAGTCAGAGAACAGTCTGTGGCTTTGGTTTGGTTTTTTATTAGAGGGTTAATAACTTGTTTTAAAGCTCTTTCACTGACTATAATGTCCATAGTCTAGGCAAAGGTGAGCCTTTGAAAAGCTAGGATGTAGACATAAGTGAGGCACCAGCAACTCATAGGGGTTAACAGTCCTGTGTTATAACTGCTCAGTATTTCACAGAGCAAACCATCTTTTGGAATAAGAAGTGTACCAATATGTGACCTGATTTTAGCAAATGATTTACTTAAACAATTTATTTTTATGTTTTACTGTATGTGCCAGTAGCATATTCTGATGCCTTTTGTGTCTGAAAGTTGTTTACTGCATATAGTGTAACAATGGCCTTTGCAAGATCTGTCAAATCACAATTTAAATAAAACTTTTTTAAAAAAAATGACTACAATAATATTTCACAATAATAGCAGCAACAACTATGGCCATCAATGTCAGAAACAAAACTCACCAGCAGTTCACTCAGCTGTTCATAGTCAAACATCTCATTCTCATATTGCTCAGCCAGCTCTTTGCCGAGGGTGATAGCTTCCTCCCACATCTGTTCAGACAATATATATTACAAAGGAAAAAGTCATGTCTAAAACAAAAATCAAGAAACTTATTTTTTAATTTTTATAAGGAATGCAAACGTATTGAAGCTCTGTTTTCCCGCAGACTGTACTGAGAGTGGTGTGCAAAGATTTTGTCAAGTAGCTCAATTTATATTGATGGAACAAAATGCGAGCTTGGTTCTGGACGCAGCACTCACTACACTGGATTGAATACTATATGGTACTTATTATGCTAGAAATTGTAACTGCAAACTGCACTGTGCAAATCCGGCAATTGGAAGTCCACGTCTTGGCTCAGATCACACTTTCCCCCCTTTTTAGCCCACCACTCACCTTGCAAAAAAAAAAAAAAATCTATATACGTTTTTTTTCTCTAGGTGTCTTCGGTTTGGTCCAGTGATCCTCTGGCAATGGGAGGATACTAAATGTGACAGGATGGCACCACATAATGATTATTCTGTTTATTTTTGCCCAAGCTGGAACTGGGATTTAGAGAGTTGACCTGTCATGAACAAATTATGAAGGTTGCCATTGCTGACCTCATCTATTGACAATACTGTCATGCTGATGCTTTGGCTTCAATGCTTTCTGAGTTGCTGACCGTGTATAGAGAAACCTCTGAATGCTGTAACCCACACAACAACTTCTAGCCAAGAAGTTGTAGGAGCCCCATGTAAGTTTTGGGTATCCCTCCTACTTTATCGTTCAGTAGAAAACTGCATTAAAGTCTGGACCTTTTTTCTTAAAAGATGGAAAAGAATAACAAAGATATTACTGGGGGGGGGGGGTAACCATTACAAGCTAAAGCCCCTATGTATGGAAACACTAAAGATTTAAAAACTAGAGGGCAGTGGTTGGTAAAGCATCCATTTAGCAAAGGCTTAAGATTCCCTGTTGCTCAGGTGCTGCTACAGCATGGGGATGTAATGAGTACAACATAAGGGGCCATTTCACATAACCACCAACACCATTTCACAGTTATACAAATCAGAAAAAAATATGAATTAGGATGCTTTAAAGTGGAACTTCGCCTAAAAGGTGAAATTTTGCTCTCTTTCTCCTTCTCCCCTCTGCTAGATTTGGAAAAAAAATTGGGATAGGGGAAAGCAGGTACCTAGTTTTGACAGGTACCCACTCCCACTTCCGCTCAGCTCACCTAGGCTATTTGAGCAGAATTTCTCCTCCCCCGATCCCTGCCCGCAGCATTCTGGGACACATCACTGGTCCCAGAAAGCTGCGGGACCATTCACAAAGTGTAGTGCGGCTCGGGCATGCACAGTAGGCAGCTGACTGTAAAGCCACAAGTAGCTACAGCCAGCTGCCCAGTTAGAATTCTGGTGCCAGGGACCTGAAGAACGGTGACAAATCGGCTTTTGTAGCTGCTAACTTTTCATTTTTCCCAAACTGAGGAACCACTTTAAAGCTAACCCATAAAATAGCAGCGATTTTCCTGGCTATGCTGTGAAGAAGAGGTGTGAATCACAAGACATACAGAAGAGAATCTGAATTCCCCTGGTATGATAAAATGGTAACAATACATGTATTGGGTATAAACGCATATTTACAGTGGAGACGGAAAGTATTCAGACCCCCTTAAATTTTTCACTCTTTGTTATATTGCAGCCATTTGCTAAAATCATTTAAGTTCATTTTTTTCCTCATTAATGCACACACAGCACCCCATATTGGCAGAAAAACACAGAATTGTTGACATTTTTGCAGATTTATTAAAAAAGAAAAACTGAAATATCACATGGTCCTAAGTATTCAGACCCTTTGCTCAGTATTTAGTAGAAGCACCCTTTTGACCTTTTGATCTAATACAGCATGAGTCTTTTTGGGAAAGATGCAACAAGTTTTTCACACCTGGATTTGGGGATCCTCTGCCATTCCTCCATGCAGATCCTCTCCAGTTCTGTCAGGTTGGATGGTAAACGTTGGTGGACAGCCATTTTTAGGTCTCTCCAGAGTTGCTCAATTGGGTTTAAGTCAAGGCGCTGGGCCATTCAAGAACAGTCACAGAGTTGTTGTGAAGCCACTCCTTCGTTATTTTAGCTGTGTGCTTAGGGTCATTGTCTTGTTGGAAGGTAAACCTTCGGCCCAGTCTGAGGTCTTGAGCACTCTGGAGAAGGTTTTCGTCTAGGATATCCCTGTACTTGGCCGTATTCATCTTTCCCTCGATTGCAACCAGTCGTCCTGTCCCTGCAGCTGAAAAACACCCCCACAGCATGATGCTGCCACCACCATGCTTCACTGTTGGGACTGTATTGGACAGGTGATGAGCAGTGCCTGGTTTTCTCCACACATACCGCTTAGAATTAAGGCCAAAAAGTTCTATCATAATTCTCATTCGCTCTGACATGCACTGTGAGCTGTAAGGTCTTATATAGACAGGTGTGTGGCTTTCCTAATCAAGTCCAATCAGTATAATCAAACACTGCTGGACTCAAATGAAGGTGTAGAACCATCTCAAGGATGATCAGAAGAAATGGACAGCACCTGAGTTAAATATATGAGTGTCACAGCAAAGGGTCTGAATACTTAGGACCATGTGATATTTCAGTTTTTCTTTTTTAATAAATCTGCAAAAATGTCAACAATTCTGTGTTTTTCTGTCAATATGGGGTGCTGTGTGTACATTAATGAGGAAAAAAAATGCACTTAAATGATTTTAGAAAATGGCTGCAATATAACAAAGAGTGAAAAATTTAAGGGGTTCTGAATACTTTCCATCACCACTGTATTAGTTGTTTGCCTGGAATTTCACTTTAAATATGTACATGTCAGTTAAAAAAGAAAATGTGTATCACTTGTGCTTGCCAAGAAAATGAAGTGATATAGCAAGAAGGAGTACGTGGGAGAAAACAGAGACAAAAGGCCACGAAGACTACATATCATTTCAAGGAAACTTCAACAGATATATCAATCTTTACATTTACTTTTCAGGTGAATGTAATGTAATGAGAACAGTCAAAATGTCAAGTCACTGAAGTAACCTGGCTGCTTTGCAGAGAGTTGTAAATTCTCGTTTATTGCCGCAGGGAATTGTAGCCATCAATCATTCATTTCCTGTAATGTTGTGTGGCACTCACGCTATCTGTGTAAGCATGATCAGAGACCCAGAGGATTCCAATATTTTCTACAGCAGACAAATGTCATGCCCAATATTGGAGATGAAAACAGGTAACATTAACTGTGGTGCTCCTGCTTGTGCCGGACACCTTCTTTAAACTCTGAGTCCAGGCAACAAGTCAAATCATTCAATGAATGGCTAATGGAAAAAAAGTGAATACTGTAAGTGCATTAAAGTCAGAAATCCACCAAGTAAACAACATTTTCATTTTCTATCACAGATGGGCTGCATAGGTCTATCAGATGGCCCTCAGGATGGGGCTGCATCCATTCTGTACAATACTTCACATTCAGAACTTCAGTTCTTGGTATCATTTTGTGTAGACTACATCCAAGGTGGAAGAGCTTACATACTTTTTTCTGAAAGATCATGGTTGTGCATAACAAATAGAAGGCGTTCGGTATCTCTAGATTTTCTTCAGGATAAGAGGTTTCCAGAACATCAAGTTGTTAATTAAAACATTTTAATTGCTGGGTAACCTAAGCAATCGTTTCTTTGATCTCTGGCTGCAAAAGGCCTTCGGAGGTCCTATGGCAGGACTGCAGCCTCTTGCTAGTGACTCTATTCAATCTGTAAGCTCTAAAATATCCTGTCTGTAATGCTTCTTGTGGGGGTACAGCAAGGGCATGAATAATATCTTTCTTAAAGATTTGCTATGCATAATCTGAGGGGAGGTGGGAACCCCAAGCACATAACATCTCAGGTGTGAGATTAGGTGTTCCTAGACTATTAGGTAATAATTGAAGAAAGGAGTTAGCATAGCAAGTCATTGTGTACCAAAGGAATTAAACAATGAAAGAACAAATATTTTTCATTTTCATTGTATTATGCCTTTAAAGGGAAGCTATAATGGTTTAGGGATCGGGATCATTTTTTATACACAGGAATCCCACAACACTGAGTTTTCCAAATAGAGAGCCCAGCAAAGCACATCTTATGCAAGACATTCTGTATCTAATTGATTCTGTGTGTTGAGCCTTAGAGATGGAGTCATTGCTCTGACTCATTTGCATGTGTGTAAATTTTTTGCTTGAACTATTGAGCTCTGTAAATATAGTTTTTTTTTTTTTTTTTTTTTTTTTTTTTAAGGGTAAGAAAACGTTTCCACAAGGTTTTCTTACCCCTTTTCCCCACATCCTAAGTAGGTCTAGTACCCCCTCCTCCCCCAAAATCCACTTGTTAGATTTACCTTAGATATCGGACAGAAGCCCACAGAATTATTTATGTCCCTTAACTAGCTACCTGATCCAACATCCCACTACTACATCAAATGAAAATACAGTTAACCATACACATCTCATATCTACTTGACAAAAGAAAAATCTTGACCATAAAAACAGAAAACCTATACAAAATACCTGTACATTCTCTCATTCCCCTTAATAGTGTAAAAAGATAAAATGGCTTTAAAATTACTACACTGGTGGGTAATTTCTCTCCATTGAAGGATGCCTTGATAGACCTGCTTGATGTCATTATGAAATATTACGCAGATGAAATCTCTCTCTCTAACATAACACAGAGTTCTTCATCAAGCCAAGGGCTTCTGTCATAAACCTTTCCAATAGCTAAATAACTAAAGTGATAACCATGAGCCAGAACTCTGGGTCAGACTCCTTAACAGGATTTAATTACAAACTCTTTTAAAGAGTACCAATAATCTAAAGTACGGCCAATGCTGCCACTATATACTGGCCAGAGTTCCACCTAGACCAGCGGTGTATGCTTCGAGAGCCACATAAGCCAGGATTTAATGACTCACATCCACCCTTCCAAGGCCATTTAGGTAGAGGTAAAGCAGCCTTTTGTCCAGGGTCCATTAGAAAATACAAACATTTATTGTCTCAGCTTTTAGAATGAGACAATAAATGTCTTTGGACTGAGACATGCACATTTTTTTTTAAATTCAAAAACACATTTTTAGTGATTACTGTAATGTTCATGTTAAAACCTAAAACATTCTACACTACTTTTGTATTATTTGGTCTTGTACCTCCAAAAGTTTTGATTTTAAATTGCCTTTTACTTGTAAATGCCCTACCCCTTAGTGCAACTGTAAGTCCTGTCCTCACACTTCAGTTCTCAACTCCAGCTTCCTCTGAATCTTATACTCATGCTCTCATGCATGTGCTTAACCAGCCATGCAGAATGGTGGTCGTCCGAGAGCATGTGTCGGCTAAAACCATTATTCTCTTTGCCAGACTGTCCGACTAACTTTTAATGAAGTGGGCATGGTAGGGTAATTAAAGACAGGTGGTGTTTGGCAGATAACATACAGTTTAAAGTAAGTTTGGGCAAAACTTTATTTACTTGCTTACCGAACATTAATTACTAACGGTTTTCATTACAGTCACTCAGCCCCCCTTTCAATCACTTCCAAGATAAAATTTCAGCAACATGTACAGTTTACACAGAGTTTACAATTAGTCAAGTCTGACTGGTAGACTTGCAGCAAGAGAAGGCAAGTATGTCTTGCACTCCCTGTTGCAGCCATTATAGGGTGGGGGGTCTTGCTTCCTTAAGGGTGTTAAAAGATTACAAAGAATGCTGGGGGGGGTTATCCATAACATTGATTGAGTTAGCTGTTGAAAGCTGGAAATTCCAATAGGTACATTTTACATTTTATCAAAGTAGTGTGTAATACAGCCCTGAGGCAATAATCCATAATGAACTGCCCCTTTAGGAGATCAGCAAAGGCGAGCACTCAGCAACAGTGTGCATAGTCCTTTGTGGACATTTTGAAGCAAGAAAATCTCACCGATCCACTAACCCTTTTCCACCTACAATGTACAGTATATATGAAAATGTCTTACTACTATGTCCCAGGATGAGGTTGTGTTTCTAAATATCACCAAGCAGAACTAATAGCCTCCATCTGGTCATGAAAGTGTTAAAGATTGAGCCCTTCATGAGGAAGAAGGAGCAGGAAGCAATGAAAATGAAGAGAGAGAAGAAAAGCTGGGTTTACGTGGTGTGCATGGAGCATGAAGAAGAAAGAGACATATTTCTATTTTTTCTTAAACTGATTAGCTACCGTCCTGTGTATGGTCTGCTTTATACACTGATAACTAAGCAGGGATGATTTCCAACAGAGAGGAACTAAGTGACAGAATATAAAGGTCTTCAGGCTTTTGACAACAGTAAAATGTGAAGTTCGCCCTCTGTTCCCAGTTGTTCCTTACATAAGAAAAGGTCAGCCATGGAAGCTGCTGGAAGCTGCAGCTGTCGTGAACAGCAAAGAGACATAACGCACTTTCATATTAGCAATTTCTACAGGAAATCCCCCTAAATCATTTCAGAAATGGGTACATTTAAGTACCCAGAATTTATTTTACAAGTATCATCCTTTAAACCACTACCACATTTTTAAAATACAACTTAAAGAAATATTTTACTCTCAAAAACGCCTTCACTTGCGCACCATTATGCCTGCTTATAGTGGGGTTGTTGGGCTATAACTGACTCACTACAATAATAAAATCCAAGCAACTTTCAGTAATCCGGTAGCCTCAAATGTACCCATTGTACACCCCTGAAAGAGCTCAGTGGCAAAGCTTTAAGTACTTTTACTATCAATACACAGGTGGAAGTGTTTGCCAGTTTCCGGTAGATTTCCCTCTATCATGAGATATGAAGGCAACCATTGCTATTGACGCCTTCTAAATGCTTGCTGTCTGGTGGGTTAACACACCAGCCAACCAACCAGTACTGAAAGAGGCCAGGAACCAGGAAGAAGAATTGCTTAATTAGGAACTATGGGGTGCGATTCATAGGGTGATTAGCCTTCTAAATAATTAATAGATAATTTACTCAGGTGTTCTACAATCACATTCACCCTACTTGCAATAGGATACACCAGGCAATAATGTGGCTGCCCAGTGAACGCCCATTGAATCTCAAATTTCAGGCAGTGTGCAGTCAAATCTGCCAGCCCTTTGTGGTACTGGAACTGCATATGACCATGTCTATCCTGTTGCAAAACACCTTATTGGAGAAAAAAACTTTTACCTTTGATAACCAATAGGGAGTATCTGGTGACAACAATGGCCATGGCCAATGCTCACATTTAGCTAAGAAAGTCAAGATTTACACACAAGTGCACTGTGGCGCTGGGCTTTCCAGCCAACCTGAAGATGCAGTTTAGAAGCATATACACACCTGAGCATGCCTCCTTCTGACAGATGGGCAGGAACAGTAAACAGGAGGATTAACCATTTTTTTTGCTGATCTCAAATCCCCAAATTTTTTTTTTTTTTATTGTGGATTTACTGATACTACGTGTATTGATACCTGTATCTGATGAAATCTGTGCTTTAAGGCTGACTACAGACTTGGATAGTTAGGAGGCACTTTTTTTAATGATGGAATTATATTTTCTGTTTTATTGGAAACAGTTTCTCTTGATGGTGCCCCACACAAGCTCTTGCTGTGTTTCTGAATCAAATTATGTCCCAAATTAGTTTTATTTCATAACACAATATTTTGTGATTTCTTAAGAGACTGCATAAACACATTAAAGGAAAAAAAAAACAAAAAAACAACTGCTATACCACAAATGTTAAAACCCTCCATATCAGATTGCTTTCTTTTAATTGAAGGTGAGTAAAATGTCTACACAAAGTTTGATTTTTATTATTTTTTTTGCAGTTTCATTGCAATATCATGAAGAGTGTGTGGGCGAGATTAGTACACAGGGTTCTGTGAGGATAAACCGATGGCAATCACCAAGGTAAAAAGAAGAAAAAAAAGAAACTAACATTTTTCTTAGTAGGGATTACCAGTTTATTACCAACAAAAGATGACTGATGTGATAGTAGAGTAGGTAATTAAACTAAGATGTACACCGTATCAATTAAAATTCTATTTAAATGCTGTATGTATAAAAATCCAATGAACTTGCTATTATTGGAAGTTATTTGCCCTGGTCCTAAAAGGATTGTTTGTGCATATGGGTTTCTAATTTCCCATAATTTATATTGGAGAAAGCACATGATTTGCCTCTTTATGAGTTCTTCTAGATCTCATTTGATTTTGTGCCCTTTTCTTGTCCGTGTCACAGAGTTTCTGGTTCCTAGGCAACTGATTCCCCCCATCAGGATGAGGTAGTGAATGCCTTAGAGCTGGACAAATTAAAGAGCGATTCCAGGCAGCAAGTGAAAGTATTTACTGAGCTACCAATGCTATCCAGTCAACAGAACAACTATGCTAAAGTACCCTGATCTGTCAGTGTGATGCTCTATGGATTAATCTTACACAGTTCCATCAAGACTCAGAAGTGTACTTTCTTGAGCCTGTACTGCAGAGGAAGGTAACCTTTCAGAGGTGGCGATCTACCTGAACAACAGGCCCAAACTAAATAAAATGGGAAACTTAAAGCGGAAGTAAATCCATCCTTAAAATAGTTTCATTTCCACTCCCATTAGTTGTGCTCTCAACCAAACTGTCAAACCATCCAATGGCTGGTGTCATAACTGATCACCTGTGCAGGACCACGGCTGGTGTAGAATAAACAGAGGCAAAGATGGCAGCTTCCTTGGCTGAAAACGATAGGGGGGTTTACTTACACTTTTTATAACTATAATAAAACAAACATGATTGTTAAAATATAAACTTACACTACCTTAGAAGTGGACAGCATTAGTCATTAGAGCAGTGGACAGTGTGTGTACAGTGTCAGTAGGGCAGAGGGTGGTGCCAGTAGGGCAGTGGACTGTGTCAATAGTTGTTTTATTTTTTACTATTTTTTTCATTTATATTTTACAATTATATTTTTTAATGTTTGCAATTTTTTTGGAGCACCGTTTGGGGGGGGGGGGGGGGTATTTGGTGAAATATCAAGGGTTCAATAAAAGGGATGTCTCATAAAAGGGCCAGAGGGCGGAGATTCACCAACCCCTTTCTCTGCAGCCTCAGCTGCACTTGACAGTGAATAAATGGAAAGTGCTCTGTGTGCTGAGCAGCTTCCTGTTCATTTTTTTAAATTTATTTTTATTTATTTCAGGTACTTATATAGCGCTGTCAATTTATGCAGCACTTTACATATACATTGTACATTCACATCAGTCCCTACCCTCAAGGAGCTTACAATCTAAGGTCCCTAACTCACATTCATACATACTAGGGACAATTTAGCCAGGATCCAATTAACCTACCAGCATGTCTTTGGAGTGTGGAAGGAAACCGGAGTACCTGGAGGAAACCCACGCAGGCACAGGGAGAACATGCAAACGCCAGGCAGGTAGTGTCATGGTTGGGATTCGAACCAGCGACCCTTCTTACTGCTAGGCGAGTGTGCTATCCACTATACCACTGTGCTGCCCATTTACAAAACTGAAGCATAATAAACACCGTTTACTATGCTTCAGTTCTGAATTAACACAATGAGTAATTGGTAGCACCATCGGTGCCACCCCCGCCACCCCTTCTGTCCACGTTCTGGCCGTCGGCAAGGAAGGATCATAGTCTACCCGTCACCTACATGCAATCAGTGGGTAGATCATGATCAACGGGTTGCCAACCCCCACTTTAAACGCACCCCCTCCTCAGCTCAGAAAGCGATTTTAGTTTTGATGTGCAAGAGTCCTATACTTCACTGATTACGGCTGCTAAGGAAATGATTATTAAGGGTTCTAAAAACGGTTAGTGGCAAAAGTAGTTTTGTTAGTCTGATCCTGGACCAGTAAGACTCACGGTGGGTCTGGCCCAACTCATCAATATGCAGTAACACATAAGGCATGCTAAGATGACCTCTCCAGCAATATTACCTTGTGTGAGAATATTGATTAAAAGGGACACTAAACAAAATCCTTATTCTTCAAAAATAATCTATACAGATCCACTACTTAATGGTGTGGTAATTTAATTTTAATGGAATCATTCTTAATGCGTTTTTCGCCTCCTTATAATGTCCTCTGTGGGCTCCTAAACTTCTCCTTTTCATCTGACCTCTGTTTGTTTGGAACGAGCATTGCACATTAGTTTTGGTTATGTGCTCTGCTCTATGCACACTACAGACCCCATAGTACACAGCCCCTCGTCCATCTCAGGAGTGAGCAAGAGAGGGTGGCTATGTTCCTATACACAGTGGAACCATGGCAGAGACTGAGAATTTGGAGAGAGCATTAGAAGGGACTTTCTCAACTGAAGAATACTTACTTGAATATACATTTTTATTAAAAAATAACATCGTTTGGTGTCACTAAGCAGCTACTTTAGCATGTCCTAAGGGCTATGGCACATGAATTGGGCCCAGTTTATTTTACAACTTATTACAACTCATTCTAGCAAAACATGTAATAAGGTAAGGAGAAGCAGTGAGCAAAAAGTAATCTAGGCGAGACCTCCGTGACTGCAGGAAGCAGTAATAAATGGAGTCCCTGGTATGTAATGTTGTTTAATTAATCACATTGCATTTTAGCTTCATTTACTTAACAGTATGTATACTGCAAAGAGTTATTTTAGCACCTTTGAAATGTATGAAAATAACATAGTATAAGCTGGAATTCCCTTTTGATTATTCCTTCCTTGTAACACTCGGTAGAGTACAATATGAATAAGGGATTTTGACATTAACATCCATGCTATAGGTGACAGAACTTTGCCTGTACAGTGAGTTTTAGCACAATGAGCACTCCAGGCTGCAAAGGGTTAAAAAGATTCTAGGAGAAAAAAAAAAATATTTCTGGTCCACTGCAAGAACACTGGAGCTTAATAATTTTCTACAGAGTCCTTGGATTAGAGAGCTTTATTAAAATTACTTTGCTCCTGCAAAAGACAATAAAATAAATGAATATAAAGCGTATCCAGCGGTAAAGGTTAGGCTATTGCCGTGAACTAAACGCAAGGGTATGAAAGCAAAACCGGTGGAAGAGATGATTATGGCTTTATTCCCCTACTGAAGGCAATCCGCACCTGTCCTGTGACTTACAGCTATATTACATGTACTGTACCCACAGCCCCTACCAGCCATATTGTGTACAGTCTGGGCACACAGCTGTAGTTTAACCATCAAACTCCAGTTTTTCCCCTTGGCAACTACCAATTACAATCATGGACCCCAGTTCTAATTTTTCTCATAGATAATCTTTCATTAAAAATGAATCTAAAGCTTTTGTTATTTTCATTCTTAAAGTGGAAGTAAACCCATCCATGAAACACATGCCGGAAATGTAACACTCCCATTGGTTGTGCTCTCAACCAAACTGTCAAACCATCCAATGGCTGGTATCATAACTGATCACATGTGCAGCATCATGGCAGTTGTAGATTAAACAGAGGCAAAGATGGCAGCTTCCTTGGCTGAAAATGATAGGGGGGGGGGTTACTTACACTTTAAATGATATCTCAAACCAGTATGTACAGTGCCTTGAAAAAGTATTAATACCCCTTGAAATTTTCCACATTTTGTCATGTTACAACCCAAAATGTAAATATATTTTGTTGGGATTTTATGTGACCAACACAAAGTGGCATATAATTGTGAAGTGGAATGAAAATAAGTGGTTTTAATTTTTTTTTTTTTTTTACAAATAATGATGTGAAAAGTGTGGCGTGCATTTGTATTCAGCCCCCTTTACTATGATAACCCTAACTAAAATTTAGTTGGACCAATTGCCTTCAGAAGTCACCTAATTAGTAAATAGAGTCCACCTGTGTGTAATTTAATCTCAGTATAAATACAGCTGTTCTGTGAAGCCCTCACAGGTTTGTTAGAGAACCTTCGGTGAACAAACAGCATCATGAAGGCCAAGGAACAAACCAGACAGGTCAGGGATAAAGTTGTTGAGAAGTTTAAAGCAGGGTTAGGTTATAAAAAAATATGTCAAGCATTGAACATCTCAGACAGCACTGTTCAATCCATCATCCGAAAATGGAAAGAGTATGGCACAACTGCAAACCTACCAAGACACGGCTGTCCACCTAAACTGACAGGTCGGGCAAGGAGAGCATTAATCAGAGAAACAGCCAAGAGGCCCATGGTAACTCTGGAGGAGCTGCAGAGATCCACAGCTCAGGTGGGAGAATCTGTCCACAGGACAACTATTAGTTGTGCACTCCACAAATCTGCCCTTTATGGAAGAGTGGCAAGAAGAAAGCCATAGTTGAAAGAAAACCATAAGAAGTCTTGTTTGCAGTTTGTGAGAAGCCATGTGGGGGACACAGCAAACATGTAGAAGAAGGTGTTCTGGTCAGATGAGACCAAAATTGAACTTTTTGGCCTAAAAGCAAAATGCTATGTGTGGCGGAAAACTAACACTGCACATCATTCTGAACACACCATCCCCACCGTAAAACATGGTGGTGGCAGCATCATGTTGTGGGGATGCTTTTCTTCAGCAGGGACAGGGAAGCTGGTCAGAGTTGATGGGAAGATGGATGGAGCCAAATACAGGGCAATCTTAGAAGAAAGCCTGTTGGAGTCTGCAAAAGACTTGAAACTGGGGTGGAGGTTCACCTTCCAGCAGGACAACGACCCTAAACATACAGCCAGAGCTACAATGGAATGGTTTAGATCAAAGCATATTCATGTGTTAGAATGGCCCAGTCAAAGTCCTAAATCTAATTGAGAGTCTGTGGCAAGACTTGAACATTGCTGTTCACTGATGCTCTTCAGACAATCTGACAGAGCTTGAGCTATTTTGCAAAGAAGAATGGGCAAAAATGTCACTCTCTAGATGTGCAAAGCTGGTAGAGACCTCCCGAAAAAGACTTGCAGCTGTAATTGCAGTGAAAGGTGGTTCTACAAAAGTATTGACTCAGAGGGGCTGAATGAAAATACACGCCACACTTTTCACATATTTGTAAATAATACTGAAAACCATTTATAATTTTCCTTCCACTTCACAATTATGTGCCACTTTGTGGTAGTCATAAAAATCCCAATAAAATACATTTATGTTTTTGGTTGTACCATGACAAAATGTGGAAAATTTCAAGGGGTATGAATACTTTTTCAAGGCACTGTAATGGTTCAATCCTCTGTCAAGTATTTTTTGCTGTCTGTATCCCACTGGGGAGATTTCCCCTCATCTCCTGTTTTGAGCAGATTTTAATAATACAAGATTTATATAGCGCCAACAGTTTGTGTAGCGCTATACAAGTTAGAGGGGGGTCAGTGCAATTACAATACAGTTCAATAAAGTAGAAATAGGGGGGCCCTGCTCATGGGGCTTACAGTCTAAAGGGAGGGGGAGGTGGTACAAAAGGTAATAGCTGCGGGGGATGATCTGATGGAGGAGATTTGGGTACACCTCTCAGGTAGAAGTGGGGTAGGTTTTCCTGAATAAGTTTTCAGGGATCACCTAAAGGCAGATCTCTGCAAAGTAAGGGAAATCTGGTGTTACACAGCTGTCAGTGGAACACGTGTCCCCATTGGAAGAGTTCTCCTCTAGTACTGTTCTAGTGACAACGCAACATTTTTTTGTTTTGTTCTCACTTCAAGTCCTTGTGACCATGGACACTGGGACTGGTAAGTAGGGTGAATCTCCCCAGTGGGGACGGAGACAGAAATATCTTGCTTGCCCTTTCAAAAAAAAAAAAAAAAAAAAGGAAAGAAAAAAAAATGGCTTTACCCACTTCAGATCCGGGAGGTTTATCCCCCCCCCCCCCTTCATTACCAGGCTATTTTTGGCAATATAGCACTGGGCTCCTTTACATGACAATTGCGCGGGCGTGCGACACTGTACCCAAAAAAAGAAAATATTGTGTCTTTTTTTCCCCCCACAGAGCTTTCTTTTGGTGGTATTTGATCACCTCTGTGGTTTTTATTTTTTGTGCTATATACCATTTTGGAAAAAAAAAACCCACATTTTTTACTTTCTGTTATAAAACATATCCAATAAAAAAAGTAAAAAAAAAAAAATCTAATTTCTTCATCAATTTAGGCCAATATGTATTCTGCTACATATTTTTGGTAAAAAAATCCCATATTTGTATAGTATATTGATTGGTTTGCACAAAAGTTATAGCGGCTACAAACTATGGGATATTTACTTATATATACATTTTTTTTTACTAGTAATGGTAGCGATCAGCGACTTATACTGCGATATTGCAGCGGACAAATTGGACCACTTAACCAACACTTTTTGGGGACCAGTGACACTAATACAGTGATCAGTGCTAATAAAATATGCACCTTACATTATATATATATAGATAGATAGATAGATAGATAGATAGATCTATATATCTATATATAGATAGAGATATATATATATATATATATATATATATATATATATATATATATATATATATATATATATATATATATATATATATATATATATCTCAAGTTACTAGTAACACTGTCTAAACCACAATCAGTTTACATTTCCTGTGTAGGTGTATATTCTGGAGCCACATTTCATGGTAATACTGCATGAAGAGAGATTACGGCTTTGGTTTATCTTTCTTTCACTATGAATTCTGCAGAGAGCTAGATCGCCACTCCTGTGCTTGGTAACACCTAACTCATGACTAACAGACCTGGAAGTCTGGGCAGCATGGTACAGAGTCATGCTGAGCTGCAATCAAGAATGCAGATTGGGCTGGGGCAGCCTTTAACACAGGGCATAAGACAAGTAAAATTACCAAAAGTCAGAACTGCACAACTGTTCACGATCAGTGACTCAAAGCACAATCCAAAGATAAGCATGACACTCAGACAGTTAATAAAGACAGTAACAGTATGCTATCCATTTCTCTTAGTACAGGTTTCCTTTGCTTTTCATGTTTGGCAAGAGCTCTTCCTTTACTTATTGTTGGCTTAAGCAAAAACGTCCATGTTCAGAGTTCTCAAAGTTTAAAAATGGCTCCTTTTAGCGTTAACATAAAAAAATGATTTTTTTTTTATAATATTTACAGATAGCTGATAAAACATTTAATGGTACATTCTAAATGATTTTTCAGGTTAAGATCCTGCATTTCTTCTTTCATATAAACAAGGACATAATTTCGTTTACATCTGAACACATTTGCACAACGGAGAGCTACATTGTTATTCCCAATTACTGTCCCTAGTGAAAAGGGAGTATTCGTGCGCCACGTTAACTCCATCCTGCAGTGATATCATGTCCGGTAAACCATTAGTTCTCCGCATATTACAGGCGGCTCAATTCCATTTTCAATGACAAATAACTGCATCGTTTACTCTTTTGCGTGAAAACAATCCCAAGCTGCACATTTTATTGGCTGGGGGAAATTGGCATACTTTATACTGGTAGTAAAAAAAAAAAATCATAAAATTGCATTGACATGTTCTGCCAGCGCGGAGTTTAACTACAGAGAGGAAAGAGCAAGAAGACGTAATGTTACAGGAAATGCGTTCACTTATTACCTTTCCTCTGTCAAAGTAATGGATAATCTCTTGGTAGAGCTGTTCTTTTAATTGTCCTTGTGTAGATGCATGGTAACCATCCCGCTGAGTAAGATGTGCCGCACAAGCTTCTTCGGACCACTTGTGGAGGAGGACCAGGTGAAGGACAAGACAGCAGGTAGAAATGAAAAAAAAAACAAAAACAAAGACAGCTATTACAGGTTATAAGTCTGTGCCCTGCACTGGATAACAACGTCTCTAAAGGAACCTATAGACATGATACTTGCAATCATAGAAAATTTGTTTTACACCTACTGTATTTTTTGCTCCATAAGACGCACTACCCCCCCCCCCCCCCAAAAAAAAAAACAAAACAAATGGGGGGAAATGTCTGTGCGTCTTATGGTGCAAATACTGATCAGGCCTCCCTCCCCCCCATGTCACAATACCGGGCGGCCGGATCCCATGAATGCCGGGCCTTTAACTCACAGAAGACAGAGCAGCCCCAGCAGCCGAATGGAGTATGGCCACTCGGGCAGCTCTGTTTTCTGAGTGACAGGCGGATGTGATGATGTCCTCGCCAGTCACCAGGCACAGGTCAGGCTGCATTTCATGGGCACTGGTAAATATTTTAGTACACCATTTGGTTCAGAATATTTTTTTCTTGTTTTCCTCTTCTAAAACCTAGGTGCTTCTTATGGTCTGGTGCATCATATGGAGCAAAAAATACGGTACTTGCTGCAAGTATGGGCTTCTTCCAGGTTTCCGACCCAGTCGTTACCCACTGTTCACACAGGAAGCAAAATCAAATCTCATGGAAATATGAAAACGACAGCCTATGTCAATGCTCAGCTGAGTCGCCTGTCAGTCTGCTAAGTACAACTTGAAACGAGAGTACCAGCACATGGCCACAAATCCTTCACAAGTTTTAATTAGGTAAAGTATAACTAAAAGCAACATTTTTTTCAATTTATTTTTATTTTGGATAGAGTAAGGGAGGGTTATACCGTTTGTCAGTTTTTTTTTTTTTTTGCCATCTCATACCATAGGGGAGATTCACCTTCACTTCCTGTCCCATAGTCAAAAAGGAAGTGAGAGGAAATCCTGGGGTGTTACCAGAACGAGTGTCCCCATTAGAAGATTTCCCTCTATTACTGCTCTGATGTTAGGGTCTGAATCACAGCTGGGATGTCAGTTTACATTCAGGGCCCTTAAGGCCCCGTTCACACTTCACGTAGAGGTAACTTGCGGTCTTCCCTGGCGATTGTGTGTGGGTGATTTTCATGCAACTCTGCATGTCACACATAGGGCAGCCCATTCACTTCAATGGGCTGCCCTATGAGCTTTTGTCACCCAAAAGAAGCTTCTGCTCCTTTATGGTCAACAAACTCATGCATTTTTAAAGGCCCATTTTTGCGGTTTAGAATGAATGGCACTCAAATGTGTATTGTGTGTTTTTCAGTGAATGCCATGCAAGTTGGAATCGTGGGCAGAATTGCGACAATTCCACACACAATTCCAAATTGCCAAGTGTGAATGGGGCCTAACACATATGTGTTGGAATGCGCTAAAACTTGTGTCATTTAAGGTAATGTTATAGATAGAACCTGTTCTCATTAGTGTGCTGCACTGCAGTATGTTTCCAAAAACAGCTCAGGTCACTTTTTTGTCCACTTTCATGCATTTTGAGTCATGTTAATGCATGAATGCACCATTTTTTTATTGGTCAACATGTAAAATGCATGTGCATGAAACTGCAATAAAAACACGTGTTGATGCACATGCAAAATGTGTATCAACTTACATTGAAAAACACATAACGGAAAGATGGGAACTAAGCCTTAAAGTGATGATTTACACTGCATCACCTTTGTTATGTTAAATGGTTTCATTGTGTCCATTCTGACAACCTGGCTATTTGTTTGTCTGTTGTGTTTATACTGGATGGTTTTATTCACTTGTTTTTATATTTATGCAGCTAATGATTAAATGGTTAATTACTTCTCCCATCTTGTATGTCGATGGATCTATTTAAAAGAAGATTTGTGGCAACAACCGTATTTTGTTACTAAGGCTGCATGGGCTGAAATGTATTAGCAGCGTTGATTCTGGATGTATGTCTATAATGTAATCTATAAAAGGTTTGTGAAGGATCCTTGGCCAAGAGTGGCACTCTCATCTTAGAAGAAAATGAACCTGGCGTTGAAAATATGACGATGTGGAGCTGCGGAGAGGCAATTACACTTTCACGCTATGATCAGGTTATGTTCACCTTTTAAAACATTATTCACTGTCCATTCTCTGTCATGAGAGAAGTATGCGGATTGCCATTTTTGGCTGCTTTTTGAAAATGCTAGATGCTTGGTTGTGTGACTAATTTTTAGACACAGAATAAGCATGTTTGAAATTAGTGTCAGAATTCCTGATCTCTACATTGGTTCTGGGTCACAGACTCTGACAGCATCAATAAAAAGCACTCCCATGAGTGTAGACAGGTAGGCTGCACACCCCATACAGTGCATGAAAAAAAAACCAGAGAGAACCCCCTATCGGGGCTTTAAAACAGCCAATAGGAGTACAATGAATGGTTACAAAATTTGAATTTTATTGGTACAAAAAATATATAAATAGCGATAAAAGGAAAAATTCATAAAGATAAATACTGACTGTTAGAGTCAGGACACGAACTGAGTGTGGCATACATATACAGCAAACAGCAACTTGCAATGAAAACCAATGTATGACACAATGTATACGAGGGCAGCCTATATTTCCCCAATTATAAGCGTTTTGAATAACAATAAATGCCTCTAATGAAGAAAATAGGCCATACAATGTATGTGGGACAATAATAATTATATAAAATCCTGACGCGTTTCGACCCTTCCCGGGTCTTCTTCAGAGGATGGCTGTCCGCACTAAAAGAAAGGGGGTAACATATATCACATATCAAACATAACATCCAATTTCCGCAGTGCCAAAAACCATGCAGGCATGCCCTATAATGCGACTGAATAAATTGTATAGTTACCTATCACAGAGATTGTGACACTACAGTGTCATTCTTGGCATTACCAAAACGTTTAAGATGAATACACTTGTTTCTTCACTCCTCCGTCTCCCCCGTATCGGACCAGTTCCCACCGGGGACAAGTGACGGACCAGATGAGCCTTACGAGGGGTCACGCTTACCAGCCCCCCATGTGTGGGAGAGGGAGGGAAGGGAGGGGGCAGGACGGGCAGTCCAGAACCGCACCCAGATAGGGTTCACGTTAATACTACAAATCAAAAATGGAAAATGTTGGAGGGTCAGTTGATTCATACCATATAGTTGGAAAGTTTCCCAACCATGGAATTCAATATGCTTACTGTATTATGAGTCCATGGATCTACAGGAGGGCATTGCTAGAAAGTGAAGGAGATGGAGGAAAAAGGAGAGGGGAAGGAAGGAAAGGAGGGGGAGGGAAAAGGGGAGAGGGGAGGGGGGGAGAAGGGAAGGGGGGGGGGAGAAAAGGGGGGGGGGGGAGGGAGAAAGGGGAAGGGAAGGGGGGGCATGGGAAAAAAGAGGAACGGAAAGAAGGGGAAGGGAAAGGCATGTGAGGAGAAAGGTGAGAAGAATAAAGAAAAGAGTGAATGAGAGAAGTGTGGTGAAGTGCAATAAGACTGGAAAATAGCCAATGCCCTGCATTGGCCACACATGTTTAAACGCTCTTTCTTTTTGAGGAAAATCCAGTCCCAGAAATACAGTTCTAAGTTCTTTACATAATAACTTACAATGTTATGCAAATTTATTCATTTATTTTTTCTACATGTGAGGTAAATATGTATTTGCAAGCGGACGATGCCATTTTAGGTGCTTAATCTTGTGTAAACTAATGTTGATATGTAATGAACAATGTATATGCTATGGTATGGTCAGCATGTAGTCAATCCGCTCTGCATGGATCATGCATGTAGTGCCCGGTGAACAAGTGATGCGGACTGTAAAAATTAATATCAATATTGCTTTTACACCAGAGATCCTTGCAGAAATTGTAGCTATAACTGCATAGCATGACGTTCACTGTCATCTCCCCTTCAGTGTCTGTCCTTCCTTTCTGGGGGCGGTGTGTACCTATGGGCCTTCCTGGCAGGGTGAGAGAGGAGATGCTTGGGCCCGCGTCTCCACAATATGCCCACTAGGAGGCAGCACCTTTGGTGGGCATCTCTTGCCCTGTCAGCGGCGTCCCGGATTCCTTCCGGATGCCGTGCTCACGCGCGCGCGCCTCAGTGCGCGTGACGTAGCGGCGCTTGCGCGGTTGCGACGGAAGTTACGGGGATGCCCGGAGGAGCAATCCTCTCCGGAACGCCGGGGGGGTCACGTTGAGCGCACAGCTGTGTTGCTCACCTCCCCCCCCCATTGTTTGGTGAGGGGCAGGGGGCGGGCTGGGGGGTGGGCGGACACACACCAGCACCTGACGGGAGTCAGTCATTTAACATTCCTCATAAATGGAGGAAACCTTAGAGGCACTGTATTGGACTCTCTTCAATGCAGAGACGCCAGGCACGGTGATAATCCAGTCATCTAAGTGGTAAGTGTACTTGGAATGACGGTTATGTGTTCATACAAGCTACTCAGCAATTCGTTTTTTGCTTTTTCTTTTCTTTTTTGAAATCATTTATGATTTTGTCATGATCTCTTATCCTCAATCTAATTCTTGCAGAATAATGAAGGCATCCACTTTGTTATTCAGTTCAGCTTGACCGGGTAATTAGCCCCACCACCACCCCTGCACTTGTCACTGGGTTGTTGATTTTCAGTGTTTGGCCACGTTCACTTGTGTGTGTGTTTTATTACCTGTTATCCTATTCCATTCACCGCTGCACTCCCCCATCCATCCCATACATTATCACCTAGTATCCCACACTTACTTTCACGCTGTGTCTCTCTCCCCTCCCTTCTCTGTCCACACCTTCACTTTTTCCCTCATCATCCTTCACAATTTTCCAGTCACCTGTCACTTCCTTGTCGTGCCCCTCCATATGGTCCAATATCCCCTCCCCCCCCCCCCCTCCTCTTTTCTGTTTGTTGTTTTTCCACCTCCCCCCTCCCCCCTCCCCCGACCCTACATTGCAGTCTCGTTTTGTCTCTCTCTCCCCTCGCTCACTTGTCCCATCCCTATGGTTTGTTGGTGCTTTTACCCTATCAACTTTTTGGCACATTTTGAGGTCGCATGGTGAATTATTGCCAGCAGGGCATTGGCTATTTTCCAGTCTTATTGCACTTCACCACACTTCTCTCATTCACTCTTTTCTTTATTCTTCTCACCTTTCTCCTCACATGCCTTTCCCTTCCCCTTCTTTCCGTTCCTCTTTTTTCCCATGCCCCCCCTTCCCTTCCCCTTTCTCCCTCCCCCCCCCCCCTTTTCTCCCCCCCCCTTCCCTTCTCCCCCCCTCCCCTCTCCCCTTTTCCCTCCCCCTCCTTTCCTTCCTTCCCCTCTCCTTTTTCCTCCATCTCCTTCACTTTCTAGCAATGCCCTCCTGTAGATCCATGGACTCATAATACAGTAAGCATATTGAATTCCATGGTTGGGAAACTTTCCAACTATATGGTATGAATCAACTGACCCTCCAACATTTTCCATTTTTGATTTGTAGTATTAACGTGAACCCTATCTGGGTGCGGTTCTGGACTGCCCATCCTGCCCCATCCCTTCCCTCCCTCTCCCACACATGGGGGGCTGGTAAGCGTGACCCCTCGTAAGGCTCATCTGGTCCGTCACTTGTCCCCGGTGGGAACTGGTCCGATACGGGGGAGACGGAGGAGTGAAGAAACAAGTGTATTCATCTTAAACGTTTTGGTAATGCCAAGAATGACACTGTAGTGTCACAATCTCTGTGATAGGTAACTATACAATTTATTCAGTCGCATTATAGGGCATGCCTGCATGGTTTTTGGCACTGCGGAAATTGGATGTTATGTTTGATATGTGATATATGTTACCCCCTTTCTTTTAGTGCGGACAGCCATCCTCTGAAGAAGACCCGGGAAGGGTCGAAACGCGTCAGTATTTTATATAATTATTATTGTCCCACATACATTGTATGGCCTATTTTCTTCATTAGAGCCATTTATTGTTATTCAAAACGCTTATAATTGGGGAAATATAGGCTGCCCTCGTATACATTGTGTCATACATTGGTTTTCATTGCAAGTTGCTGTTTGCTGTATATGTATGCCACACTCAGTTCGTGTCCTGACTCTAACAGTCAGTATTTATCTTTATGAATTTTTCCTTTTATCGCTATTTATATATTTTTTGTACCAATAAAATTCAAATTTTGTAACCATTCATTGTACTCCTATTGGCTGTTTTAAAGCCCCGATAGGGGGTTCTCTCTGGTTTTTTTTTCAGACTCTGACAGCATTGTAAGCTAAGCTTCAGCATGACTATAATTCTCAAAATAAGAGTCCATCAATTGCAGCCTTCATTATTCCCTTGTGACAGAGGCCCATGAAAGAGAACCTAACATCCCCTGAATAGTGTCTAAGGCAGCTATTCCTTGGAACCCTAGGGTACTGCTGAGGTTGCTAGGGTTTCCTTGAGCTGTGACTGACTGATCTTTCATCTGATGGTGCCTGTAAAGTTCTGGATTCAATACTAGTTGGCCAATCTTTTTTAGCTGTCTGTAAGGATGGCATTCTAACGACCACTGTAAGAAGGGCATCCTTCCTGCTGACCACCATTACAAGAGACATTCTTTCCACTGACCCCTTATCAATTTTAGTAAGGGTTTCCTAATACCTAAAACATGCTTCAAGGGGTTCATCTAGGGTAAAAAGGTCGAGAAAGGCAAAATATTGAGCAACACTCTATGGAATCTACAAGTGCTGGTTTTCCAACCGACCCGTGTCTACATGAGGTCTCTTAGATTCTAGGTGCAGGCAAAGGTCTCAACTTCACTGCAAGTCAAAATGATGACCCACCTTGTCCCACCATCTGAATCCAAAAATGTCTCTACTTTCCAGTGAAGTTTTGGCTGAACTGGAGCATCACCATCGACAATTCTGCGCACTGAACAGCTATTACAACTAGCTAGAGTAAGTCTACAGTGGGTAAAAAGTCAAACCTTGTAAATTAAAGAGGATCTTATATTACGATGATGTTAAAACCAAAGTCTGTAAAACATTTTGAATTTTGAAAGAGTTATTTCCTGGTCCACATATGGCCTGCATACCATACTTAAATAGATCCAGACTGCATATTGCTTACAACTTGTTTTTTTATTTGTCTCTCATTATGTCTCACGAGGCTGCAGATACAAAATAGATCTGTTCGGCCAGCATTGAGAAGAGAGAATGCGGACAGTCATCAAATTACACATATTAGAAAGTTTAGGTTGCCTTACTGGTTCAGCGCTTAATAAAGTTGTATTCACAGCATGCAAAAAGAGAGAGACGGGATTCTTTACACCAATATATGGTAAAATAAATGGTTTTATATATATTTTTTTTACTTTACAAAGCTGAGTGTACAATACAAATCGTACTGCTAAAGTGTATTTATAGCCAAGTGTTGTTAGAGAGTGGATGGGTTAAAAGCCCGTCACGTTTTTACTGCTGTCTGTGTCCATGCCGGACAGATTACGCCTCTCTGTTTGACTAGTTTTAGCTGGAAAAAAGTGAACATAAATCCAAAGCTCTACAGTTGTCACCAGGACAGGAAAAGAGGGGAAATCCTTCAATGGGGCACCTGTCCTGGGGAAAGCTGTCTAAGATGGGCTATTCCCCTCACTTTGGAAACATCTTCTCTTTCTGTTGTGTCTCTGGGATGGGAAGTGAGGAGAAGACTCCTCCAGTGGGACACACAACAAAGAAAAACCTGATAGGATTTTTAACTATTCCCTAGTCTATCCAAAACAAACAAACAAAAAAAAAAGTTGTAGCTTATGATGATCTTGAAAATATTGTATTATGTTTGTTTTCTTCTTTTTTTCCAGTCTGGCTTAAACTAGCAAAGAAAGCACTTCAGCCAACATCCGGATGTGCAAAGAAAGCTCTACACCTGCCTTTCAAAATATTAAATTTCATGTTTTTAATTTGATTTCCAGGGCAATGCCAATGTGGAATCCAAGAAGAGATTTCTGATACTGAAGTTTAGACTAGCCCATGGAGACTTTCAGATGAGTACTTCTGCTTACTGTTAGATATGCCAAAATGCCAACCTGGAGCAGGTTTAGATCAGTTTTACCCCAGCAGTATCACACAGTACTGACAAGCTTACATTCAAAGAAATCATAAAGAGCAGTCTCTTCCACATACCTTTAGTAGCTTGGCATGAAGCAGTAGTGTAAAGGCAGCCTCCGTATAGTTATCACATTCTTTATGCAAGTCACACAGTTTGTACAAATACCTGAAAAGCAAAGAAGACAAAAGTTCAAACATGAACTCTGTGCATATTAAAAAGCAGGCTATAGTCCTAAAATGAGGGGCTGTAGAAAACATCATGAAGAAACAAAATGATACCTAGTCTATGCTTTCAATTAATGCACTTTAAGTGCTATGCTGTCTGGTACTCAACACTCACAAACTATGTGTCTTTTCCATCATGGTGACTAGCTGCTTTAAAACCAGGCAGCCTCTAGAAGTCTGAAATCACAGATCATTTAGGAAGTTAACTTTTTCTTAAAGTGGTTGTAAACTCCTACATATACCCAGTGAAGTGACTGGCCTCAGGTGATATACAGAGATTAAACAAATCCTCCTACATATGTTGTACCTGTTTATCTGCAGTCTTCTATTCTCTACATCTGTTCAAATTCAGAGTTTATAAAGTTTGCCTGAGCTGTCAGAAAACGGGGCGAAATTACACATTAAAGAGCACAGTGAGAAGAGCTCCTAAAGCTGATTGGAGGGAAGGGAGACACCCCCTACACAGAGCACACAGGAACAGAGCTAAGGCTGTCTGTCAGCTGGAGATCCCTCCCCTGTCACCTTTTTTCTCTTGGTGTCAGGAAAACTTGTCAGAAGTGACTCCTGCTGATAGCAGAGAAACAAAGCACAAGACAGAAATGACAGTTAGGGGTTGATTTACCAAAGGGAAATAGATTGTGCACTTTGCAAAGTGCAGTTACTCCAGAGCTTAGTAAATGAGGTAAAGCTTCATTTTGCAAAGAATACACAATCGCATGCAAGGAAAATAAAAAAAACAGCATTTTTGCTTGCACATGATTGGATGATGGAAGTCAGGAGAGCTTCTGCACATTTACTAAGCTCTGGAGCAACTGCACCTTGCAAAGTGCACAGTCTATTTGCCTTTAGTAAATCAATCCCTTAGTGCTCCTAATTGAGACAAGTACACACTATAGAAGGATATGCTTTGTTCATATTTCACGTCTGAGGTTTACAACCACTTTAAGGCTCTCAGTAGCTGCCTTACAGAGCCCACATATGACAATCAAGCCATAACATTCATTTTCTTTGAGACTCTAGGTAAACAGATGTAAATTCTTCAGAACTGCCAACACCATTTCATTATACCTGGAAATTCTAGTAGTTACCCGTATTTTGTGCAGTCTTTTACTAGTCCCCCAGTTCATATAATGAATTACCCATAATTCCAGTAATCTCTGATAATGGTAGCCCTCCCCCTGTGTCCCACTCTAACAGATAATGTTCAGTCATTTCATTGAGTTGATTAGATCATAACATGACAACTACTCTGCCTACCCACTGGTGGTCCACTCCTGTACGGACAATTACATTTTCACATGCTTCCGTATAACTCAACTCATCCTACTTGCCTGTCATCTTCTTAGCATGTGCACCTCCCTCTCTGTGCCAATGATTTATGCCAGATCATGCACCTTTAACTCCAGCCTAATACCATCAATGTATTCACTCTCACACCCAATACCATATTATGTTCATATATAAAAACTTGCCAAAATGGTTTAGTCCACTTTTCCGTCAGGATTTGTAATAGCATCTTTGTTTGAAACCTAAAACTGGTTATTTTTGCATTTACTTGCATCCTATACCATCTTATGTCTACATATAATTTGCCCCCACATAAAAACCTAAAGCTGGATACACGGGTTAAATTTCTTTTTCGAACGACTGTATGGAAATCCTCTTGCCATCATTGACTCAACTAATTTTGTTCGAAAGTCCTAAAAATTTCATCCAGATCTGCTATCTGAATGTACTTCCAGATGTATTTAATTAGGTTTCATTACCAGATGTACGATTTTTCCCAAATGAAATCACATTCACAGAATTTCGTTGGAGAAATTTTTTTTCATCCTGCTCCTTCGAATCTTTTAAGACTAAGGCCGAAAATGAATGTCAATTTGACCCCATTAACTATTCAGAAAATGGAACAAATATTCCAAAATTGATAATCTTCAAATGAAAATTTATATTTGTGTGTACCCAGTAAAAAAAAACCTTCCTTTCAGCCTGGATCCTAATCAAACGCCAGTGCTCTATTTTCCTCCATTCAGCTTATCCATTGTTATTTTAGCCACTTTGTTCCAATCCTTTTTATCCCAAAGCCCAATCTATTCCTTTCCATCTGTCAAGATGCAAGACTTTGGGCAGCCTCCATTCAGTGCCAGGACAGTTTACGATTTTGTTAAAGAAGCATGCATAAGAAAGCGGATTATGGAATATAATGACACTCTTCTGAGATAAGGACGGAGGAACATAATAACACTAGACTGAAATACAGAGCAAACAATCTGTATAAGAGATTTCACTACATAAGATCATTTTTGAGTGCTTGTAGCAGTTAAAAATTAGAAGCACATTGTATTTTACGAGTTGTAGCCTAGCCAGCAAGCTGAAGGCAGCAGTTTGCTCATGCATTTATATTCATTTTAATTTTATTGTTGTCCTTGGACAAATTGCTTACAAGTGATTACTCAAGTTTTAAGATAGCCATACGAGGTTGTGAAATTTTTTTTTTTTTTTTTACAAAACTTGTTCCTTGGGTCTGCGGCATTATTATTTTTTGCCTACAGAGTAGCAGTGGTGTGCCTTTTACTATAGGATGATGTTCAGTGAACTGGATTTCTTAAATCGGTTCATATTTACAGCATATGTAAACCCAACTACTACCATTTCTTGTAAGATTTAACAAGGTAAGAGCATCCCAAAAGTAATTTTCAATATATTTTAAGACTGCATATTTTTTTAAAAATAATATATTGTGATATATAGGTCCTTCATTAGTTCCCTTCTATGACAGGGTGAAAATGCTGTGAACCTGTCTCCCAATTTGCTCCTGTCCTGTCACCTTGTCAAATGGGCTTATGATGGTGACTACAAGTGGCTTTTTCAATACATGTTGCCCAAACATGGCCCACTGTTGTCACCATCAGTGCCTTATAAAAAAAATGCCATGCAGCCATCAAGGAGGCTGTAGGAGATCAGCAGCATTGCGATGCAACAATGGGTGAAAGAGGGAAAACAAGGAATTCATTTTAAATAAAAGGCAATTGTTTAGAACAGTGTTTCTCAACTCCAGTCCTCAAGGCGCCCCAACAGGTCATGTTTTCAGGATTTCCCCCAGATGTAACGGATGTGGTAATTACTAAGGCAGTGAAACTGATCAAATCACCTGTGCAAAATAATGGAAATCCTGAAAACATGACTTGTTGGGGCGCCTTGAGGACTAGATTTGAGAAACACTGGTTTAGAATATACAAGCCACAATTGCCACGGGAACTGTTTGGGATACAAAGAAAAACCCACAGGAGAAATAAAGGCTGCTCTGGAAAAAGATGGTGTGGTTGTTTTTAAGGAGCACAATACAATGATACTTGAACAGAAAAGAGCTGCATGGTCAAGTTGTCAGAAAGAAGCCTTTACTGTACAAGTTCCACAAAAAAGCCTGGTTACAATATGCCCAACACCACGTTGCCCTGCCTCATTGGGCTTTTTTGTGGCATTGGCGCAGCAAAGGCTTCCTTCTGGCAGGTCAACCATGCAGCTTTTTTTTGTTCAAGTATCGTTGAATTGTTCTCCTTAAAAACAAACACACCATCTTTTTGGAGAGCAGCCTGTATTTCTCCTGAGGTTACCTGTGGGTATCCTTTGTATCCTGAGCAATTCTTCTGCCAGTTGTGGCTGCAATCTTTCTTGGTCTACCTGACCTTGGGTTGGTATCAAAATAGCCCCTAATTTTCCACTTCTTAATAAGTGATTAAACAGTACTGACTGGCACATTCAAGGCTTTGGATATCTTAATATTCTTTTCCATCATTATAAAGTTTCATTACCTTGTTACGCAGGTCTTTGGACTGTTCTTTTCTACCTCCTCATGGCTCAGTATCTAGCCTGCTTGGTGCATCCATGTGAGAGATAACAAACTACTTGACTGTTTATACACAGACACTAATTGTGATTTAAAAAGCCACAAAATGTGGGAAATTAACCTTCAACTGCCATTTTACCCTGTGTGTGCCACCTTCTGTGTCTGTACCAAGGCGAAAAATTCCAGGGTATGCAAACTTTTTTATCAGGGCTATTTGGGGGATTTCTGTTATTATGATTTTAAAAGGATCCAAAAAAACTATGATAATAAATGACTTCATGTGATTGCTATCCTTGAAATAAAAAGTTTTTTGGCATGATCAGTCGTATTTTCAATATAAATGGCAAAATTTCACAATTTCTGCCAGGGCATTTAAAACTTTTGAGCACGACTGTACATATAGTGGCTTGCGAAAGTATTCGGCCCCCTTGAACTTTTCAACCTTTTGCCACATTTCAGGCTTCAAACATAAAGATATAAAATTTTAATTTTTTGTGAAGAATTACCAACAAGTGGGACACAATTGTGAAGTGGAACGAAATCTATTGGATATTTTAAACTTTTTTAGCAATTAAAAAACTGAAAAGTGGTGCGTGCAAAATTATTCGGCCCCTTTACTTTCAGTGCAGCAAACTCACTCCAGAAGTTCAGCGAGGATCTCTGAATGATCCAATGTTGTCCTAAATGACTGATGGTGATAAATAGAATCCACCTGTGTGTAATCAAGTCTCTGTATAAATGCACCTGCTCTGTGATAGTCTCAGGGTTCTGTTTACCTTAGACAGTATACATGCAAGATCTTTATCACCTCAAAAGCTACTCTCAGGCTCCATGCACACAAATAGTTTTTGTAGAGCTTCCAGCAGAAATGTTCCTAAACACTCCTAAAAGTGTTTTTTGAGCTTTTCTTCCCCCTTTTACTGCAAAAATGGCAGTAAAATGCTAATGCTCCTAAAACGCTACTACAAAAAGCTATTTACCAGCGTTTTTAATCCAGTGATTTTTGCAGCTTTTTTTTTTTAGCTTACAAAAAAAACGCTAGTGTGTATAGAGCCTTGGTGGTAGACTTATCTGCTGTAAGGGATAATATGTTCTTGCAACTTCAGTGTACAAACAGCAGGCTGTCAGTGTGTTTTCACAAAGCTGTGCTGATACTTATACATTGGAGGCTGAGGACCTGGCTGTGCTGTCTGGCTGGAGTGTAAGGATCAGAAAACAGACAGTACAGATTTAAAACTTATTTGGCAAATTGATTCTAATTAATGTCAATCTCTGTTACAAAGTAAATTAAAAACCAACTCCAGTCAATTTTTTTCATTGTACTGGACAATGGTCAGATTCTCTGTCAAGTTATTATTGGGTTGTTATTGTTCTCATTGTCTCTGCTAAGAAGATTTCCCCTCACTTCCCGCCCTGGTGGTATTCAAAGCAAACTTTATTTTGTTTTTAAATCACTTTAAAATACACCCCCCCTTTCCCCCATAGAATTTCTAGCTGTGGCCATCTTGAGTAAGGGCAGATGATTAATGTAGCATTTACTTCCTAGAATCTATCTGCCCTTAGTTTAGGTATGCAGGCAGGAATGTTTAGCTAGGAAGGCCTCTCCTATCCTCCTCCAGATGAAATTAAAGGAGTTGTAAAGTTCTATGCATTAAGATGAAATACCTGTGTGCAGCAGCCCCCTAATACTTACCTGAACCCCATCTCTGTCCACTAGTGTTTTGACCGTCCAAAGACTCTCCTTCCTGAATGGCTGAGACAGCAGCGGCGCCATTGGCTCCCGCTGCTGTCAAAGTCAGTCAGCCAGCCAATCATGATAGAGAAGGGGTGGACCGGGCCCCAGCTCTGTGTCTGAATGGACACAGGGAGCTGTGACTCCGCTCGGGTGCCCCTCATAGCAAGCTGCTTGCTGTGGGGGCACTCAACAGGAGTTGGGACCCGAGAAGAGGAGGATCTGGGCTGCTCTGTGCAAATCCACTGCAACAGAGCAGGTAAGTATAACATACAGTGGGGATCGAAAGTTTGGGCACCCCAGGTAGAAATGTGTATTAATGCGTATAAAGAGGCCAAGGAAAGATGGAAAAATTTCCAAATGGCATCAAATTACAGATTAGACATTCTTATAATATGTCAAAAAAAGTTAGATTTTATTTCCATCATTTACACTTTCAAAATTACAGAAAACAAAAAAATGGCGTCTGCAAAAGTTTGGGCACCCTGCAGAGTTAATATCTTGTACTGCCCCCTTTGGCAAGTATCACAGCTTGTAAACGCTTTTTGTAGCCAGCCAAGAGTCTTTCAATTCTTGTTTGAGGTATCTTTGCCCATTCTTCCTTACAAAAGTCTTCCAGTTCTTTGAGATTTCTGGGCTGTTTGTCACGCACTGCTCTTTTAAGGTCTATCCATATATTTTCAATAATGTTGAGGTCAGGAGATTGTGAAGGCCATGGCAAAACCTTCAGTTTACGCCTCTTGATGTAATCCCTCGAGGATTTTGAGGTGTGTTTAGGATCATTATCTATTTGTAGACGCCATCCTCTCTTTAACTTCAGCTTTTTCACAGATGGCATCAAGTTACCATCCAAAATTTGCTAAAATTTTATTGAATCCATTTTTCCTTCTACTCGTGAAATGTTCCCTGTGCCACTGGCTGCAATACAACCCCAAAGCATGATTGATCCACCCCTATGCTTAACAGTTGGACAGAGGTTCTTTTCATTAAATTCTGTGCCCTTTCTTCTCCAAACATACCTTTGCTCATTCCGGCCCAAAAGTTCTATTTTAATCTCATCGGTCCACAGAACTTGTTTCCAAAATGCCTCAGGCTTGTCTATATGTTCATTTGCAAAGTTCAAACGCTGATTTTTGTGGTGAGGACGTAGAAGAGGTTTTCTTCTGATGACTCTTCCATGAAGACCATATTTGTACAAGTATCTCTTTATAGTGGAATAGTGTACCACAACTCCAGTGTCTGCCAGATCTTTCTGGAGGGATCGTGCAGTCAAACGTGGGTTTTGAATTGCTTTTCTCACAATCCTGCGAGCTGTTCTGTCTAATATTTTTTTTGGTCTTCCACATCTTGCTTTAACTTCCACTGTTCCTGATGACTGCCATTTCTTAATTACATTCCGAACAGAGGATACTGACATCTGAAAACGCTTTGCTATCTTCTTATAGCCTTCTCCAGCTTTGTGAACGTCAACTATTTTCAGTTTCAGTTTTCTAGACAACTGCTTAGAACAGTGGTTCTCAACTCCAGTCCTCAGGACCCACCAACAGGCCAGGTTTGCAAGATAGCCGAAATACATCACAGGTGATATCACTTGCTGCTCAGTGATTGCAGTATTCTAGTCTGCAACTCCCCAAGGTAATACGTAAAATCTGACCTGTTGGTGGGTCCCGAGGACTGGAGTTGAGAACCACTGGCTTAGAAGAACCCATGGTACTGATTGTTGGGGCAAGGTCAGATGAGTCTGGCCATTTAAAACCTTTGAGATTGACATCACCTGGTCTTCCCAGACGATGATTGAGAACAATCCATGACACTGGCAGGTCTCAGCTTTGCAAAGGGGCAGTGCATGCTATAAATTTTGCAGGGTGCCCAAACTTTTGCAGATGCCATTTTTTGTTTTCTGTAATTTTGAAAGTGTAAATGATGGAAATAAAATCTAACTTTTTTTTGACATATTATAAGAATGTCTAATCGTTAATTTGATGCCATTTGGAGATTTTTCCATCTTTCCTTGGCTTCGTTATGCACATTAATACACATTTTTACCTGGGGTGCCCAAACTTTCGACCCCCACTGTATTTGTTATTTTTATTGAAAAAAAAAAAAAAAACAAGACATTACAATCACTTAAAAAAATGCCCATGAAGACTCCTAGAATACAGGCCAGAAACCAGGAAGTAACTGAAGAAATGTAAAAAATAATATATATTCTCATTCACCAATGCTAGCAGCATAAGAATTAAAAATTGTTTATCTTCATAACTTGATACAGGGAGTTTAGTTCCACTTTAAAGTGACTCTGCCTTGACAAAAAAGTATGTGTACTGCCTAGGGTTGCCACCTCATCCCTTAAAACCCAAACACATATGAATTACACAGGTTCTGAGGCTAATTTAATGCAGATAAGGCACCAAGTGAGTTTAATTACCACCTTAATCAGCCACAGAGCCTGTGTAATTAGTATGTGTTTGGTTTTAAAGGGATGAGGTGGCAAACCTAATACTGCCATTGTTGGGCAACGTCTGAAAATCTAGTTTCCTGGCTATATCTGGCTTCAATACTTCCAAGTCACAAACTTGGAATAAACCTGTTGTAAATGTGTGTCAGAATTCCTAAGAATTCCAGCCATGAAACTATGCTCAAAGAAGAGGTTAGGAATGGCAGCCTCCGAACGTTTCTCATGACAAAATCACTTTAACAAAGGTTCTCACACTAAAGTGATATGTTTTGGGGTGTCAACAAACATTTTTTACACGTCAACACAAGTAGTGTTAAGGCAATACATTAATTATGAATGGGCTGCCAATACACTACTCTGTACAAAAATACATGCATGGCCCTTTTTTTTTTTTTTTTAAAGTAGCATACCACAAAGCATGGTAGGATGCACTGCATGGGTTATGCGTTGCACTCAACTGTATAGTGCACCGGGGTGCCATTCATGATGAATGTCACTGCAACACACTGGACATTGAGCAGGTACATTAGCATGGGTTATGGAAACTTGCATTGCTGCGACGCACAAGTGTGAATAGACCCTTAAAAATTTGGCCATGCTTAGTGATGGGCAAATATAAAAGATGCAGGCCAAGGAGGTGGCAACTTCCACCATCATGCAGGGGGCAGATCTACCTAAAAACAATCAGAACAGCTAACCATCGAACAGAAAAGCTGGCAACAGTCCATACACCAGGTGAATGCTGCCAGAGAAAAGTCCTAAACGGGCATCTCTGCACACAATTTGCACATATTGCAGTCCTTTAAAAGCAAAGTTCACCCGCTATTAGGTTACATAATGCTTTCTGAACTTGGCAGATATATTCATTTTTGTGCTTCAGGAAGAACAAGCTTCCGTTATTACATTTTCAATAATATAAAACATAGTAACTGTGTAATCAGCTAGCCACAAATTGGAAAGGTGAAACAGTAATGCATGCATTCTTTTTGCCGTAAAACGCTAAGGCCTATTGAAGCTACAATAATGGAAGAAAATGAAATTCATACATAGAGTGCATTTGTTCAGCTATCTACACGCAAGGATACAAATAATACAATGAATATGAAAAGAAACAGAACTGTAACTTAAAATAACATTTATGTAAAATGATAGTCTGTTTAGACAAGTTGATGCTTTACACAGCATATTTTGTTCAAGCGCCTTACTAAATCAGTTCTAGCTCCACACATACAGAATGAATATTTGATTAATATTAAAACCTGTGCTCTGCCCACACAGGGCACATAATAAGTATATTTTAATATAGTACTTCCTCCCTAACAGCACGGCACCTTTTGTTTGTGCTCCTGATGCCCGGTTCTGCTATTGGGAACGCCAAAAAAAAAAAAAAAAAAAAAAAGAGAAAAGTTGGTATTTCCAGGTATGGAGGAGCATTTGACCCTCTAATGCCTTCTTTGTGGCACCAAGACAATTTAATGTGTAGAGGGGTCAACATAGTAAAAAAAAAAAAAAAAAAAAAAAAAAAGTAAAGTCATCTTTGCAATAACTGTACATTTCCCAATGGTTTACTCCTTTAAAAAGGAGAAATAGGGCCAAAGCCATTTTGGATATACTTCTGTTGGTCTCAGGAGTGCTAAAGCCTGCCGTCAACTGACATCACAAAGCAAGTCCAGGCTCTGAAGAGATCCTAACCATATGGTTGGGATCCACCCAAATGCCTGGACTGGTGGCTGGCTCAGCCTCTCAGCGAGCCCCTCTCGACCCTCCCCCTTTCACAGCTCAGCGCTCCAGGTGAGCGCTGGAGAGGTAGAGCAGAGAGCCGGTGACTGACAGCCACCAGCTCTCTGCTCACTGAAGGCTGAGAACTGAGTGATCAGCAGTCTTTGATCACTCAGTTCTCAGTCTTAAAAGTGGTAGGGGACAGATGCAGCATCAGATCAATGCTGCATCTACCTAGGTGAATATCTTTTTTTTCTTCTTGAAACTCATATTTATCTTTGAACAACCCAACAAGTACAAAAATCCAGTGCAAGAATATTCCTGCTTCTTCTTTATTCATTCTGCAGATATGTGCTTTTTCCACATGCCCTGCTGCTTCTTGATCATTAGCCCAAAAGTCATTAGATGAGTAGCCCTGACATAAGAAAACTGTTTTTACTAGGATGGTTACCTCCACCCAAAGACACAGTGTGGAACAGGGCTTGGTGTAATTCAGTAATGGGGTAAAGGTCATCTTCAGTGACCTCATAACTAGTTCTTTGTCTTCTGCTTTATGGATACAGGTCCTACTGAGCTACTGTTTAAAGAGCGAGAAGTGACAAGAGGGAACCGGGAAATGTGTTTTCTGTCGCAACATACTGTAAGTGTTGTATATTGCCTAAGGATACAGACAGTCCTGCTGGCAGCAACGTAAATGGGTATGCACATACTGGGGGCAAGCAATACAAGCATACCAATTCTTTGCAAGAACAGTCACCAAACTCTATCCTCCACTGCAAAAGTAGGCATTACTGCCATCTTGTGGGGTGTTGGTGGGTAATGTCAGCAGTGCAAGGGAAAGAAGCAAGGGCGAAGGCACGATGAAAGCACTAACAAAATTTCCTATTACTAAAAGTAACATGCACACATCTCTCTCTCTATCTGCACAAACTTACTTGTAGAGAGTCACAAAAAATAAGAACTCAGCTTCCGTAGTGCATTCTGGCTTTCATCTTCTTAGTTTTGTATATATAGAATATGACAAAAGGTAGCTTTTTAAATTCAGCATTGATATTTCCATGTGCTCCAATATGGTTATTATACGTGGGGTTCATGAAATCCCCCGTCCAGATGACATTCCTCAGTTGTAATGGCCATTAAGTGAACTCAGTAATGGCTTTAAAATCTCACAAAGTAAAATTGCAATATATTAGATCTCATAATGGAAGGATTACAAACCTTATATACATCTCTTCTCTCTCAATCTCTTTGTAGAAATTCTGCAAAGACAAGATAACAAATATTACTTTCAGCTATCATTCCTTGTCCTTCTATTTCTCTGATTTAGTAGGAATTGCATTTGTTCAGTAAAAATATTATTAGGTAAGCATATGAAGCCTTTTGTTTCAGAACTAGTCTGTTTTTTTAAATGATTGTATTTTAGTAGATTGATTTCATAACTTTTCTTTTTTGCATTAACTGGGGTTTTGCTTTTTGGATTATGGATTATGAGTCTGTATTCCAGAGTCTGTTCATCAATCATCTTCTTATTACACACACAAGGGAGTATGGAACCACATCCTTCACATGTACATGAACAGACTAGAAGTAATGGGAGAGTACCCCCACTGCTTACCCAAAATATGGAAAGGGGTATTGTACAAGAAAAAATACATATTTCTGCCCACAATGTGGGTTGCTGATCAATACTGTCATGACCCAATTCAGGTTAGGTGCCTATTTCTTCAGAACGTTTATTTTAGAGTATTGTAGATGCCACATGAGAATTCCCAAGCAGCCTCTTTGAACTGGTCAATATATCTCACAAGTTACAAGTCTCTTGTAACTTGTCAAAAGGTCCTCAACTCCTATTGTGATGTGCCAGAAGTTCTCAAAAGGCTCTTTAAAATGTGTTAGTGGCGATTTATAAACATTGAATTGGGCAATACTAGTCTCTTGCTACTTAATGGTCTCTTGTAAGGTAGCAGTAGTGAAATCAGGTAGGTGGCCCTTTTGTCAAGTCACAACCCAAATAAAATTTTGGGAGGTGGTTGTGTTGCGTCATAAATGGCATCATATAAAAATACAGGTTACAAATTATAAGCATAAGAAATATACGTGCCCACCTGCCTCTTTAGTCCAGTCTTTGATTTTTTTTTTAATAACTAAAATTTTCTTATTGCTGGAGGGAAATATTTTTCTTCTGTGAATCCAGCTATGTTGCTGTGCTGTCTAAGTGAGCTTTACCGTTTACCAGTTTTTTTCCCTTTCCATACTATTGCCCTATAGGCCCTATTGCTTGCTAGCTCCAGCCTTTTTACAGTCAATTGACATACAGTATGAAAAACAAAGAGCCTGTTTTTATTCATTTCACCTATTTTTTTTTTTTTTAGTCCTCCTTTTTTGTGTTCTAGTTTTGGGCAATGACCAGAAACCAAGCAACTAGAAATACAAGGACTGAAATCAAAATCAATACCAAATGAAAATACAAGCATTGTTTAAAAACAGGCTGAAAAGTAAGACTGCACTAAAATCACTTATCTTCTCTCAGTTGTTATTCCTGCTTATGGTAAAAAAAGAAGATGGTCTAGTGCAAGGGTCTAAAAATATTCTTAACAAAGGACCAGTTTACTGTAGTTCACACTAGCGGGAGTAAACAATGCCCCATTTTTGGTGTCAGTGCAAGGAATAGTGGCCAAATATTGGGGTTAGTGCAAGGAATAGTGCCCGATTGTTGGTGTCAGTGGAAGGAATTATGTCCCATTGTTGGTGTCAGTGGGAGGAATAGTGCCCTATTGCTGGTGTCCATGACAGGAATAATGACTCAAGGGCCAGATAAAGGCAAGCAAAGGCCACATCTGGCCCCGCAGGCCACAGTTTGGAGACCACTAGTCTAGTGAATACACACTATTATGGCAGTTGATTGCTTGGCTAAAGGGGGCGTATCTCAAAATATTTGAAATGCATGTTTAAAGTATAACTATAGGCAGATTTATATTTTACTTTGGATAGAGAAAGCGAGGGTTTTTACTCCTGTTGGTTAATTTTTTGCTATCTGTGCCTCATTGGGCAGATTTACCTTCACTTCCTGCACACCATCCCCCAAACATGAAGTGAGAGAAAATCCCTGAAAATTAATAAAATTCCTTGGGGACTCCCAGGTCACCAGAACTTGTGCCACCATTGGAGGATTTCTCCTCTATTACTTTTCTGGGAATAACTCAAAATTTGGGATTTTCTTTTACTTTCACTTTTAATGCTAAAGGTAAACAGAATACAAAGAGGAAGGATCTCCCTAATGGGGGCACAGACAGCAATACAAACGGACAGGTGTTCTAATCCCTCTCCACTTCAAAACTAAAGAAAAGGTTTTGCCTTTAGTTCAGCAAAGTAGGCTTAAAAGGTCTACAAAATATGGGAGAGAGTGGAATAAGGAAGACCTTTAGAAGACTTAATATTTTTTTGGACTGCAGCAAAATGATTTTAAAAATAACAATAAAAAAAGTGCAATATAATGTATGCTCTGGTTTCAGTTTTGAATAGCATAGTGAAGAGTTAAAACCTTACATTATCTTTTTTTTTTTTTATGTCCCTGTCCAGGAGATTTTTCTCCACTTATTGAGTGTGATAGGAAGTGGGGGGAAATCTCAACAACAGGCACACATAAAATAACATAACTTAATTTTTGTTTTGAAGAGTGGGAAATATTTAATTTCAAAACGTGTACGGCTGTCTGTGTCTCTACCGGAGAGCTTTCCCTCTACTTCCTGTATGGACGCCAGGCCAGGAAGTGAGGGAATATGTTCCGAACAGTGACACAAATCAGAAATTCTACACATTTTCTACTTTTTCAGAAAAACAAAAAGTTTATGCTGGAGTTCCAGTGTAAGACATATTGACAAATCTAAGTCATTATAATGGATTTCATGGCATTAAGAAAGTCTGTGTTTCCTTGAATCTTCGAAGTACACACTGACCAGAACGTTGACAGTGCAGCTCATCCGGTTCTCTTTGTTCTCATCATGCATTATTGTTCTATAGTCCAACAGTCTCTCCATCAGGCGAACAACCAAGTTCACAAAGGTCTCTCCAGTCTTTGCCAGATACTTATGTTTCCTACAGTGCTCCAAGAGTCTGCAATAAGTAAAAAAAATAAATAAATAAATCAATCTGGCTCCTGAATGTTATTTTAATCCCTGCGCTTCATTAACACATGTTAATTATAAATGAAGTGTAAAGTTCACGGCTTGCTTGTTATTGTCTCCTGTGCCTATACTTGGGTTTAAAGCTTAGCGGTTAATCAACACTTACATTTTCTCAAACAACACTTTGTACTGCTCGTCCCCTCGCCCACCTTCCACTTCATGGTCCAACTTTGTGATAATCTCATTCTCAAACTGAAAGACACAGAGCATAAATAAAAGTTTAAATGTTCTGACAGCATACAAAAAAATCTACAAACCTTTGTCAACGATTTAATGAAAGATAATGCACCATTAACCCATTCGCTGCCAGAGCCGTTTTTGCATTTTTTTGCACGCATGTTTAAAAAATAATTTTAGACCTAAAGATTACACAAAACCCACAAATATTATATATTTTCTGAAAGCAGATACCCTAGAGAATAAAATAGTGATAGTTCCAATTTTTTATGTCACACGATATTACTGCATGGGTCTAGGAAACGCAAAATTTCAGTACAAAACACACCAACGTAAATTTTAGGGCAAACAAACGCAATAAATTACACAAATTTTTGGTAGAATAAATATCCAACGATGCCAAACCTTACATTTTTGTGTGCTCGTGAAATGGCGTAAAACTTCAGTACCCTATATTTTCTATAGACGATGCTTTGAAAGCCCTCTATAGGTATTAGTTTAGTGTTATGGAGGAGGTCTTGTGTTAGAATTATTGCTCTCTCTCTGGAGTGCATGGCGATATGTAACGTGTATCGCAATCAACGCTTGAATGCGTAGGCTCCCCGACGCAGGCTTTTACTTTTGTGCCTGTGTGTATGTGGGGGGGGGGGCTCAAAATTATTTTGGGGGGGATTTTATGTGCTTATGTGTAAAAAATTTTTTGCACACATTGTCCCCTATGTGATTTTTTTTTTTTGGTGACAGGTTCTCTTTAACAGATGCAGGGTCTAAGAACCTGCATCTCTCCCCTGTGCTCCACTAAATGTTTGGCAATGCAGATCACATTGCAAAACATTATTTCCCGGCTGAGTTAGCCGGGGACACCGAGAGCTTGACCCGGAAGTGACTTCAGAGATGTCGCTTTCCGGGTCACAAGAAAGGGGGGGGGGGAGAGCAGACGTGTGTCCGTTCTTCTCCTTCCATTTCAGCCGCTGACACCCACAATGGAGCTAGGGGGCCCGGTAAGCATAGCGGGGTGCGGTGGCAGGGGGTTGCACCGGAACCGGGGGTATGTGAGAGCAATCAGACGGCAGCGCCGCTGCACGAATGCTCTCACCTGACAGACAGGAGTCTACCTGTCAGTTTCACACACAATGCTGCAGCCTTTGGATTGTGTGCAATACCCCCCGCTATCAGGTCTGCATGACGTACGGACCTGGCGGGCGAAAGGGTTAAAGCTGAACTCTAGGCAGATATAACAGACACAAATGAATCCAGCTCTGTATTCATTATCACATTCTACATTTTTTCTTTCGTCAAGTAGTAAAAATCCTTGAATTGAAAGTGGTTGTAAACCCTGGTCATGGAATTTGAGTTAAGCACATATATGTGCAGTGTTTACTTGTCTCTCTCTAGGGCTCTAAGTTTCTCTCTGGTGCTTCTTTCCTCTGTTATCAGCATGAGAAGTTTTCCGACACATGAGCCAAAAATTTGTGTCGGGGAGGGAGATAAACACAGAGCTTGTCTATTCAGAATACAGATCTGCATGTTCCTTGGTTCGTCTGCCTATGTGGAGGGTAGGTGTGTCCCTTTCCCTCAATCAGCTCTCACACAGTGTCTCAGAGCTATTAACTGCAGTTATCTACTTCCTTCTCTGTACTCCTCACAGATGCATAAGGATTTTATCATTCGGAAGGGTTGTAGGGAAGAGAAGACTTCAGTTAAACAAGTTAAACCAGGGCTGGTGCAAGGACTTTTGACACCCTAGACAAAAACTAATTTTGCTGCCCGATGGACTCTGCCCCTTTTCCCCCCTTCTTTACCCTGCCCATGGATAGGGTAGAGGTGGCAGGGGTGGAGTTTTTTTTGCGGTGCCTCTCCACAAATTTCTTCAGCCGTGGTCCGCACCTGCACCTCTGGACCCGGCCTGAAGACAAATAGTGGCAATACAGCACCCCTTTGCAATACAGAGTCCGTTTTACATCACAGACCTCTTTGCATCCAAGTCCCCCAATTTACATCAATGCCTCCTTTCCCCCCCTTCACATCACAGCCCCCCTCCTTACATCACAGGCCTTCCCCCTTTACATCTGTGTCCTCCACACCCCTTCCTGGCATCCAAATCCTCTTCACATCCACCTTTCTTTGCACCTCAGTCCCCTTTACAGCCCCCCTTGTAACCCAGTGCCCTTTAAAACCCCCCTTTACTTGCACCCCAGTCCCCTTCATAGCTGCTCCCCTTACTTGCACCACAGAACCCTGCAAAGCCCCACTCCTTGTATCCCAGTCCCATTTACAGCCCCCCTTCCTTGCACCCCAGTCTTCTCCATAGCACCCCTCCTTGTATCCCAGTCTCCTCCACAGCCCCCCTCCATGTATCCCAGTCTCCTCCACAGCCCCCCTCATAATCCAGTCCCATCCACAGCCCCCCTCCTTGTATCCCAGTCTTTTCTACAGTTGTTCCCCCTCCCCCTTACTTGCACCCCACTCCCTTTCACAGTCCCCGCCTTTCTGGTATCTCGGTCCCCTTTACGGCTACCTTCTTTCTTTGCAACACAGTCCCCTTTATGTCAATGTCCCCTCCCTTACCTTACACAGCAGATAGAAGACAGAGGATGTGGCATGTCTGAGCAAAAGGCAGGAGCTGTTCAACTTTCCATTTAACAGATGGTTGGTTGCTAGGACCGCCCCTAGCAACCAAAGGCTTTTTAACCTGAAAAGTTGCACAGGTCCTGCCATCCTCTGTCTTCTACCTGCTGTCTAAGGATGAAAGTGGCGGAAGGGGAAGGTAGAGTCACATGGGTGAGGAACTAGCAGTGCAGGGAGCTCAGTCTGCACAGCAGCACCGCCGTCTCATGTACCTGAGCAGAAGGAGGGCCAGGGGCAGTCATCTTAGGAAGCGGCAGCCCCTTCTCCCCGAGTCCCAATTGTTCTCTGTCTGTGTCGGTCTTCTTTGGCAGTCTGTTTAGCAGCACGGCTGGAGTGATCACTCCTTACCGCCAACATGCAGCCAGCGCACTCCCCCCCCCCCCATTGATGTGTGCTCTAAGCTGGCGCCTACCTTGCCTATTGGTAGCGCAGGCCCTGAGTAAAACCTATGTAGGAGGATTTGTTTCATCTCTGTGTATCACCTGAGGCTATTCACTTCACTGGGTACATGTGAGGGTTCACAAACACTTTAACTTCCTATCAGCCTCTTGCAGTCTCTGTAGAACAGGGCTAAGACTGGGGGAGTAAAAAGCAGCACATGGAGCCAGTCAGTTGTGCTGCAGTGCAAGTAGAATGCTGATAGGAGGGGAGAGCAGAGTGACCCAGATTATCTCATCGGGTTCCTGCTTCTCTTTTCACTGTCCAATCACAGGCTAGTGGAGGAGCAAGACCTGTAGGTTTATCTAAAATGCAGCAAAGAAAAACCAGGTTACCTCTTCGTTCAAACAGGGCTTTTCTGAGTGGTAGAGCTGTGCAAAAATTCAGAACTGGACTAAAATGCACATCCCCTGGCAGGTAAAACAGCTCCCTTATATGTGTGTATTTTGCTGTTTGCCTGAAACTTAGATTACAATGGTTTATAAGGATATTAGAAGCCTAATAAGGATCTGCATGACTCGCCGTTTTTGTTATAAATGTAACATGCCCGTAGGTACTTTTCTACACATGGGGGGTTATTTACTTGAAAGTGCACTTGGAAGTAAAGTCGCTGTAGATCTGAGGGGGACATGCAAGGGAAATAAAAAACAGCATTTTAGCTTGTACATGATTGGATGATAAAATCAGCAGAGCTTCCCCTCATTTCAGATCTACCCCTTAGATTTAGAGTAACTGCACTTCCAAGGGCACTTTCAGTGCAAAGTGGATTTGTCTTTCGTAAATAACCCCCATGGTTTGGAGTTGAGTTCTGTAAGTAGTTACAATTATAAAGTGACATGCACATTACAGATCCCTTAAGTCAGCCTGGCTAACCTGTAGTATGCCTTTACTTTTTTTTTACATTCTAGTACATACATACATTGTAGAAAGGTTAATAGCAATGACATAGTTCAGTAATGAAAAGATGTAGATCCATCAAAACAAAGCCCACATCTTCAACTATAAACCAGCAGCTGATCCTGAGGGAGGCAAAACCCTAAAGCAAACAAGATAATGTCAATTCTTTTTAGCGATTAAGAGACATTAATATGTTACATTCTTAGGAACACCACTTGCCACTTTTAAAGTAATCAACCACGATTCCTAGAACCCATTTTTGTGGAACTACATTTTCACAGCTAACAGTTGAGAACCCTTTCCACATGCAGAGGTTCAATTTGTTCCTCTTGTTACTAACAGTGCCCCCCATGTCTTTTGTCTCAACTGTAAAGTTAACAGCATTCCAATGAATATTCTGTAAGGGCCATTTAGATGATTATACAGGATAATGATATACCCCCTCAAACTCTTTTCAAGGGTGAATAAATCTAGTTCGGTCAATCTTTCCTTAAAACTGAAGTCATGTAACTTCCCTTTTCTGCAATCTTTTCAGGTCCATGACATATTTTTAGTGAACTGTGTCCAAAACCGAATTAAAAATGTTAGAAAAAAGAGAAGAACGTGCATAGCTTTTTTGACCATACTGCTCTTGTGGGTCACATGAGTGCACTTATTTTTGCTTTCCTGCGATCCAGAATCAGCAGACGCTGCAGGCTTTGAAAGGTTCCTGACCATATTGTCGGGATCCACCAGCCTGATTGACAGCTGGCTTCGCTCTCATTGTGTGGCTGAGAACCAAAGCCAACTGCGCCCGCCCCGTCCAGCCTGGCGTTCCAGTGAGTGCTAGAGGTGCACAATGGAGAGCAATCACTGACCATTTCTGCTCTCCACTTCAAGCAGACAGAGAGCTGAGTGATCAGCGGTCATGTACTTGCTCAGTTCTCTGGCTTAGAGCCACTGGGGGACAGCTGCAGCATCAGATCTATGCTGCAGCATGGAGGTGATTAGGTATGTATTTAGCGGATTTACAACAAATGCATAAGGCCCCTTTCACATTGGGGTGGGAGGTGCGTCGGCCGTAAAGCGGCACTATACCGTCATTTTAGCGGCGGTATTCGGCCGCTAGCGGGGCGATTTTACCCCCGCTAGTGGCAGAGAAAGGGTTAAAAACCACCGCAAAGTGCCTAAGCAGAGGCGCTGTGCCGGCGGTATAGCCGCGCTGCCCCATTGATTTCAATGGGCAGGAGTGGTGAAGGATCCTTCACTGCTCCGAAGATGCTGCTAGCAGGACTTTTTTTCCCGTCCTGCTAGCGCACCGGGCTTTCACACTGGAGACACAGCAGCGGCTGTTTCGGGTCCGTTTGCAGGCGCTATTTTTAGTGCAATAGCGCCTGCAAACCGCCCCAGTGTGATAGGGGTCTTATCAATGTGTAATGAGCATTAATAAATAGTTAATTGTGGTGAAAATAAAGTGCAAATCACAACAGTTCTTTAAAAGTGCATCCAGCATGGATAAACGTGATTACTCCTTGAGTGAATTGCCCAGATGTGCCGCCACCAAAAAAATTAATAAAATGCCTCCTTATCAATAAAGCTGGATTCTAGATGATAAGAGTCAGAAACGCTATGACCACGGCCATGCTTCCGATGACATAATTTTTGATAAAACATGTAGGGCAGAGTCTACGTCTGTGATGTCACCACGTATGCCGGATCTGTGAGATTTGCAATTGTTTCCCGGGAACCAGTATGTTCTATTTCATGCTGGATTTTATTCATCTTAATGTGAGTTATTAGAGATGGGAAGCAAGGGAAACTGGCAACACGCAGAGTGATAAGGTGTGCCCAGGCACAGCCTATGTCCCTCTTAATGCAAGAAGGGGCAGCACTTGGACTTCCTGTCTTTGGGTTTATCAAGCATTTCTGACTGTTACAATCTAAAGTCCAGTGTTTCTGGTAAGGAGGCATTTTGTTAATTTTTCGGTGGCGGCACATCTGGGTAATTCACTCACGGAGTAATCATGTTTATCCATGCTTGATGCACTTTTAAAGAACTGTTGTGATTTGCACTTAATTTTCACCATCTTGGACTATTTATGAACGCTCATTATACATTGGTTATACATTTGTTGTGATTTGCACTTTATTTTCACCACTATGAACCATTTATGAACTTTCATTATACATTGGTTATGCATTTTTTCTGTCACTTTATTTGCGTGTTTTAATAATTCAGCACGGCAACTCTATGCTTATATTCACGGTCCACAATCCATCCAATTGTGTTGTTGCCAGCAGCTTTTCTGGTCTCACCTGCGCCGAAATTTGGTGGTTTATCTATTTAGCTGAACATCAGCTGGGCTTTAAAACGCTATATCCAAATTCCAGCATATGTCAAATTGTGACAGGTTCACTTTAAAGTGGTTTCAGAAAAGCCAGGCGGGGTTTGCAAATACCTCAAACAACATATAAAGAAATAATGCAGACATTTGTAGAATTTTACTTAACTTTCATATTCCTTTTTTCTCTCTTTTTGCATTTCAGTTTTTGGGAAAATTTGCATAATTAAAAGAACAGAAAACAGGATGTGGCTTTAATTAAAATTACTATCATTATCTCTTCCCATAATTACATATTACCTATTATCGCTTACAACCTTTCAGGAGAATTGTGCAGTTGATTAATTTAGTATGTTAAATACGATCATAAATTTGACCTTTTTTCAAAGCAGAAATTAGCTGAAACTGAGATATTTATATCAGTTTAGATAAGTATTGAGGGGAGAAGGGGTATCGCACCCTGGCGGTTTGACCTTTTGCTGTTCTCAGGCTGTGACCTTAGAGATAAGCCAATGCACTATACTGGATACATACAAAATAGACAGAACATGAGGTTTTTTTTTTTTTTTTTAATTATTATTATTCCATAGTGCTCGCACATCCATTGGCAAAAGGAGGAATAAATTGTTCACAGTTTGAATGGCTAAGGACGGATTTTGCGGATATGCTCCCACAGGCCTCTTTCACTGGCCTGCTCTTCTGACCTCTTGTGTTTCTGGACAGTTCCCTGTATCCTTTGTAAAATAAACTAATGCTAAAACATATTAGATCTTCACTACACCATTGAAGGCGAAAACGCGGGTCCAGATAGGCAATCTGGTTACTCTCTCTTTTGCTAGAGGGTCTGTTTGAATATTTATATTGGCCTGTGCAGTCCTACCTTGAGCTGCTCATCCATCAGATCTATCTCAATGAAACAATGTCTGATCAAACTCTTCTGTTACTTACATAATAATGTAAAGAAATGTGCTGAAACAATTAGACAGCGTGGTATTTTAGTGAAAACCACTTTTGCTTTGCAACACAGGGCTCCTGGGTTCAGCTTCAACTATAATACTATGATCTTCCAGGTACTGATGGCAAAATGAAACTGTGCTGAATGGGGGCAGAGATGTGCATATATTTTTTTCCAACGCACCAGTAGCCATAAGAAGCATGGACCTAGCTAAAGGTATGCATTACATTGGGCTACTTTTTAAATTTAGGATATGGAGTGCCTGTGTTACGGGGGGGGGGTTGGTGTTGCAAGTGTGTGAGTAAGCACTCTAGTTAAGCTGGCCATATACAGGCTTCCTGCTGCACTGGCTGAAATTTGAGCTATGGGTGGCCCTGTTGGCATCACCTGGCTTGACAAAACGTTTGGAGGAGGTAAGGGAATGCTCTGTGCAATATCATTGCACAGAGCAGTCAAGTATAACCTCTTTTATTAAAGGAGAAGTCCAACCAAAGCTTCTCCTATGGATCACAGGAGTGCAATTCGTTTTAGTCACAGAAATCAGTCCAGGCACTGACAACGTAAGTCAGGATCCGCCAGATGCCTGGACTGACACCCGTCTGAGCCTCTCAGCGAGCCGCTGAGAGCCTGAGACAGACGCTCCCCGCCCCTCCTCAGCTCAGCGCTCCGGTGAGTGAGAAGGGAGCAGAGCGGAGAGCTGCTGATTGACAGTCAGCAGCTCTCTACTCGGGGAGCTGGGAGAACCGAGCCATCGGCAATGTTCGATCGCTCGGTTCTCAGTGTAGAGGCGCCGGGGGACCGATGCTGCATCCACCTAGGCAAGTATGAATATGGAAAAAACGCAAACCTGACTTCTCTTTTAATTTTAGAAATAGAAAGTTTTTAGTGTCACTTTAGGGATTGATAAGCTATATTAAAATTTTGTTTTGGGGTTTAATACCAATTAAAGAGCCACTTAAAATGCATACTTGATAAAGATTTATTTGTTTTGCCTTCCTCTGGATTAACTTCTGATTTAGAGTTTTGAGGATGCAGGTTTTGAATGTATATGCTTTTGTCTTTTGGTTGAACTCTATGAACAGGTGTTTTTTTTTTTTTCAGACCAATTATATAAATACAATAACTGCTCTATGGAACATCATTTTTTTTTTATTTATGTCCAAATGATGAGGCCCAAATTTGCAGTTCAAGACCAAGCCCACTATACTTTATCAAGCCTTTAGTGATCCTAGTATGACATTTAATAATGGCAGGGCAAGACACTAAAAATAATTAATTCCAAGGGCACGGTCTTACTACATGTGGAACCACTATAAACAGTCATAATTGATCCACTAATGCCAGAGTTCAAAGCCGATCCACGATTATTGTTGCGTTGCTTTACAACTTACAAGTTGCTGGGGAATAGCAGAACAACAAAACTCCCAAACCATTAAGGTCTCTGTTCCATTAAAACTTAATGAGTACAGTTCTAGTTGCTTAAATGCTCTATGCGCCAATAATTATTAAGCACTTGCTCTTTACTCACCTGCATTAGGATTCTCGAACGGCTCACAATATATCTACACTGAACATTTACATTTGGATCTAGACCGTTAATTTCCATCACAAACTTATTAAGCCTTTCAGCTATTTCTGCTAAGTCTGAAAACGGTCTCTGGAGCTGCACACGGCTAAATAATACTTCACAGTAATTTACAGAGATGAAAACTATTTTTTTTTCCAGCTTTAAAATATATGCTGTGCACAAAACCACACAGGGAAAAATTCACCTACAAAGGCTACCAATTAAAAAATGTATATATCAATTTATTGGACATAATATATCAAAATTGTATCAATGTGGCACAAGGAAACCCCCCCACCCACAGGGGGGGGGGGCCACAACATCACAGAGGTCACCCCCGACCCCCCCCTCCTTCCTCCCCACAGCTCACCCAGGAAACCTCCCCCCCACTCCAGATGTCCTGGGCCAACCCTCTCCTAATGGTACCCTCCCTCACCCTTCTACCTTCTCTAAAACCTAGCTGCCCCTCAGAAGATGATGGGGTCTAGTGTGTATAGGGAATCTATGTGTGAAATGAGCCTGTCCTCCACCTAACAGTTGACAGAATCCTAGTTTATTGTATAACTGCTGAGTCATCCGATATAAACACCTGCTGCTTCTGGCCCCCTAACCCAGTGTACATACATGTTATTCAGGCTTTGAAGGAAAAGGACCCCCCCCCCCCTTTTTTTTTTTGGGTAAAAAACGCTTTAAAGTCCAGTAAAAATGTTGTCCCCAAGACAGGAAGGGTAAATCTCTCGAACAGCAACACATGCAGAAACAAAAGTTTTTTGTTTTTTTTTAAATTGGGTGGGTGGGGGGGTGCTAGAACCTGTTTCAGGTTTTTATTGTAGTTTGTTTCCCTGTTGCAGATTTTCCCTCACTTCCTGTCCGCTAAAACAGGAAGTGGGGGGAAATCTCTCTAGCCTTGATAGCATTTAAACCTGACAGGCATTTTAGTCCTTCTCCAGTCTATCCAAAAAACAAAAAAAAACTTTTGGGTATAGCTATTCTTTAAAGTGACATTGCTAATTGCTCACAAAACTGACAGAAGAATCTCAAACAATTCAAGTATTTGATTCAACCCGCAAACTTTCACTCCTATATCCCGAATTAGAATGACAAAAAATAAGGTGCATCATACTCTAGACCAGGTGTGTCCAGCCTGTGGCCCAACACAAAATCGTAAACTTACGGTACTTTAAATTGTTGATTTTTTGGGGGGATTTTTTTGTAAAAATGTGTTTACGCTTGCCAGCTCACCAACACATGCGGCCTAAGAAATATTGGACACTCTCTCTTTGCTGGACTTTTATAAGTTTGATCTACCCAAAGAAAAATCACCCATTCTACCCAATCCCACTAGGAAAGCGAAGCACAAAGACAGCGCTCACAACAGGGAACACACCTAATAGATTATGGGTGGAGTCCTTTACTGGGTGCTCTGGCTCAAATGGCCTCCAACCATTGAAAACGCAACTCCAAGAAAAATGTAGCCGGCAACTCCAGAATTCTAAATCCCATGAAAATCTTTATTTGCTACATAAGGTCAAGGTCACCTTTATTCATGTCCTCAGTTTTTAGCAGCACCTATATTTGTGAGCAACTATTTTCAAAGATGAAACACATGAAGGGCAAAATTAAAACCAAAATATGAGACTTGCTACTACATCCATCAAACCAGATATTGATGCATTTGTTTATCAAAAACAGTGCCAAATATCACACTAGTTTAAAGTTACCCTCTTTTACTTTTATAATAAAAATATTATAAAAAATATAAAAAAGTTCAGCAGTTTTATTACTCAGGTACATTATCTATATCAGTGATAGTTAACTTTTGATCTGTCCGATTTTTTTGCTCATCAGCTCTCCTTATTGTTAGTGTATTTTATGTGTGGTCCAAGACCATTCCTCTTCTTCTAATGTGGGCCAGGAAGGGCAAAGGTTGGACACGCCTGGCCTAGACTAGAAAAGGAAATACGACTCATTTGAAATAATACAGGAAGTCCCCGAGTTACGAACACAATAGGGACTGTAGGTTTGTTTGTAAGCTGAAGTTGTTCGTAAGTCGCAACACTGCATTCATAAGTGTAACGTCAGCCTGTGCATGGATGTGGGATGTTCTGGGCGCTTGTTATGTTATCTGGGGCTCCTCTGGCCATGCAGTACATGTAAGTACTGCAGTATGGGATGTGTCCGGAGGTATCCAGGACCAGGGTGGAGCACAAGTGGCCGGCATTTCAGGCCGTTCGTAAGTAGGAGTCATTCGTAACTCGGGTGTTCGTAACTTGGGGACTGCCTGTACACTATTAATTAACAGAAAGCACTTTGACAAAAAAAAAAAAAACCACACTAGGACCTAATACTACACATGAACAAACAAGAAGCATGTGAGTCGACATTACCAAACCACAAAAACATCTTTTTTGTCAAAACTGAAAATGCAAATTATCATCAGAACAGAAACAGAGGGGGCATTTTTCAGTGCAGACTCCAGCAAACACTTTCAAAGGCTGGCCACATACACAAACACTTTTTTTGGTGGATGGAGGAATCTAAAAGATTCTCTATCCACTCTACAGTGCCTTGAAAAAGTATGCATACCCCTTGAAATTTTCCACATTTTGCCATGTTACAACCAAAAGCGTAAATGCATTTAATTGGGATTTTATGTGATAGACCAACACAAAGTGGCACATAATTGTGAATTGGAAGGAAAATGATAAATGGTTTTCAAATTTTTTTACAAATAAATATCTGAAAAGTGTGGCGTGCATTTGTATTCAGCCCCCTTTACTCTGATACCCCTAACTGAAATCTAGTGGAACCAATTGCCTTCAGAAGTCACCTAATTAGTAAGTAGAGTCCACCTGTGTGTAATTTAATTTCAGTATAAATACAGCTGTTCTGTGAAGCCCTCAGAGGTATGTTAGAGAACGTTAGTGAACAAACAGCATCATGAAGGCCAATGGAAGAAACCTGACAGGTCAGGGATAAACCTATGGAGAAGTTTAACCACCTCAATACAGGGCACGTACACCCCCTTCCTGCCCAAGCCATTTTTCAGTTTTCAGCGCTGTCGCACTTTGAATGACAATTGCGCGGTCGTGTTACACTGCACCTTAATTAAATTTTTATCATTTTTTCCCCACAAATAGAGCTTTCTTTTGGTGGTATTTGATCACCTCTGCGGTTTTTATTTCTTGCGCTATAAACAAAAGAAGAGGGACAATTTTGAAAAAACACAATATTTTTTACTTTTTGCTATAATAAATATCCAATTTTTTTTTTTTTTTAACAAATTTTTTCCTCAGTTTAGGCCGATACGTATTCTTCTACATATTTTTGGTAAAAAAAAATTGCGATAAGCGTATATTGATTGGTTTGCGCAAAAGTTATAGCGTCTACAAAATACGGGATAGATTTATAGCATTTTTATTATTTATTTATTTTTTACTAGTAATGGCGGCGATCTGCAATTTTTATTGTGACTGCGATATTGCGGCGGACACATCGGACACTTTTGACACATTTTTGGGACCATTCACATTTATACAGCGATCAATGCTATTAAAAATTGCATTGATTACTGTGTAAATGTGACTGGCAGGGAAGGGGTTAACACTAGGGGGCGCTCGAGGGGTTAATGTATTACCTAAGGAGGTGATTCTAACTGTGGGGGGAGGGGACTGACTGGGGGAGGTGACCGATCGCTGTCCCTATGTACAAGGGACACACCATCGGTCTCCTCTCCTCTCTGACAGGACGTGGATCTGTGTTTACATGCACAGATCCACGCTCCTGCTGTGTTACCCGGCAATCGCGGGTGCCCGGCGGACATCGCGGCCGCCGGGCACGCGCACCGGGTCCCGAGTGACACGGCGGGCGCGCGTGCGCGCGCCCCCTAGTGGCTCGGGAAGGCGAGGACGTCATAGGACGTCCTCCCAGAATAACAGAAGCCTCGTCCAGCCGTCATATGACGGTGGGCGGTGGCTTAGTGGTTAAATCAGGGTTAGGTTAAAAAAAAAAATATCCCAAGCTTTGAACATCTCACAGAGCACTGTTCAATCCTTCATCTGAAAATGGAAAGAGTATGACACAACTGACGCGGCTGTCCACCTAAATTGACAGGCCGGGCAAGGAGAGCATTAATCAGAGAAGCAGCCAAGAGGCCCATGGTAACTCTGGAGGAGCTGCAGAGATCCACAGCTCAGGTGGGAGAATCTGTCCACAGGACAACTATTCGTTGTGCACTTCACAAATCTGGCCTTTATGGAAGAGTGGCAAGAAGAAAGCCATTGTTGAAGAAAATCCATAAGAAGTCCTGTTTGCAGTTTGCGAGGAGCCATGTGGGGGACACAGCAAACATGTGGAAGAAGGTGCTCTGGTCAGATGACACCAAAATTGAACTTTTTTTTTGTGGGGATGCTTTTCTTCAGCGGGGACAGGGAAGCTGGATGGAGCCAAATACAGGGCAATCTTAGAAGAAAACCTGTTATGCTGCGTACACACGAGCGGAATGTCTGACAGATAAAGTCCGACGGAAGCTTTTCATTGTCTATTCCGATCGTGTGTATGCCTCATCGGAATTTTTTTTTTTTCGAAAATTCTGACGGACCTAGAAATGGAACATGTTCTACATATTTCCAACGGAACCAATTCCTATCGGGAAAACCGCTCGTCTGTACGCTGTTCCGACGGACCAAAAACAACGCATGCTCTGAAGCAAGTACGAGACGGAAGCTATTGGCTACTGAACTTCCTTTTTCTAGTCCCGTCGTACGTGTTGTACGTCACTGCGTTCTGGACGGTCGGACTTTGGTGTGACCGTGTGTATGCAAGACTACTTGAGCGGAATTCCGTCGGAGAAACCTTCAGAGTTTATGCTGACGGCAAAACCGGTCGTGTGTACGCGGCATTAGAGTTTGCAAAAGACTTGAGACTGGGGTGGAGGTTCACCTTCCAGCAGGACAACGACCCTAAACATACAGCCAGAGCTGACAAGGCCAACCACTAATTAAACTTCATCAGGAAATTTCTTAATGGGTGGTGAATAGGATTACCACATCATCCCTTTAATCCAGGACACATATTAATTACACAGGTTCTGAGGCTGATTTAATGCAGATAAGGAACCAAGTTTAATTACCACCTTAATCAGCCACAGAACCTGTGTAATTAATGTATGTCCTGGATTAAAGGGATAATGTGGCAACCCTAGTGGTGAAATTCATGAGGAACTGGCTGAAATGTAAACAGTGTACGGCTTTGAAGATACTTCATCTCACTTCTTGTTGTGTCTCCATGAAGTCTGCCTAATGTGACACAGAAACCAAACTTAAAAAAACTGCCAGGGATATTAACCATTTTCTACTCTATGCAAAACTGAAAAGAAACCCCAAAAACACAGTTTTGGGTTTAACCACTTGACAACTGGGCACTTAAACTCCCCTCCTGCCCAGATCAATTTTCAGCTTTCAGTGCTCTCACACTTTGAATAACAATTACTCAGTCATGTAATACTGTACCCAAATGATTTTTTGTGCTTTTTTTCATACAAATACAGCTTTCTTTTGGTGGTATTTGATCACCTCTGGGTTTTTTATTTTTTGTGCTATAGATGAAAAAAGACAGAACATTTTGAAAAAAAAAAAGAATTTTTCTTAGTTTCTGTGACAAAATTTTGGCCACAATTTATACTGCTACATATCTTTGGTAAAAATAACCCAAATTAGTGGCTGTTTGTGAAAGTTATAGAGTCTACAAGCTGTGGTGCAAATCATAAAAAATTGATCACACTTGATGTACTGGTGGCCTCTCTAATTTCTTTCGACCAGAACAAGCCAGGAAAGTACAAATACGCCCCAAATAACCCCTTTTTTGAAAGAAGACATTCCAAGGTATTTAGTAAGATGCAGGTGAGGTTTTTGATGTCATTTTTTCCCACAATTCTTTGCAAAATTAAGGTCCCCCCCCCCCCACAAAATTGTCATTGTAATAGGTTATTTCTCTCACATGGCATGTGTATACCACAAATGACAGCCCAAAATACATTCTGCTACTCCTCCTGAGTATTACGATAACACATGTGAAGGACTTTTTCACAGCCTGGCCACAGAGAGGCCCAACATATAGGGAGCACCATCACGTGTTCTAGGAGCATAAAATACACCTCTAACTTGTTGACTACCTATTACACTTTTGAAGGCCCTGGACAATGACACGTGTCACATTGATGACATGTGACACTGATGACAGATGACGCTAATATGTGGCACTGATGACCTATGGCACTAATACGTGGCACTGATGACAGATGGCACTGATACGTGGCACTGATGACAGATGGCACTGATACGTGGCACTGATGACACATGACACTGACAGGTGGCACTGGGGACAGATGGCACTGTGTTGTGTTAATGTACCTGATTTTTTTTTCACTCCTGCTGCAGCACAGAAGCTCTCCCTCCTCACACGCTGTCTCTGTGTGAGGAGGGAGAGCCGGCGATGAGAGATGATCTCATATGTTTACATATGGGATCATCTCTCATTGGACACTCCGATCGAGTGCTAAATGGCCGCTGTGATTGGCCATTTAGCACGATCTGTGATTGGCTGTGTCCAAGGGACACGGGCAACACAGATTTCCCCCGCTGCGCGGCCAGGAGGTATGTAAATAGGAGGCCGTCCAGGGATGCCCTCCCAGCAATTGAGCGCCGCGCTGTAGCCGTCTTTCAGCTATAGCGTGGCCGCGAAGTGGTTAAAGTGTTACTAAACACTTTTTTTTTTTACATTAAAATAACAAACATGTTATACTTACCAATGGCTCCCGCTCCTGCCAAAAGCCAATCAGGAGTGAGTGTCCCTGGAGAACCAAGGCTCTCGAGGACATCACTGGATCGAGGGGGGGTTTCAAGTAAGTATTTGGGGGGGAGGGGCGCGCTGCACACAGAAGGTTTTTTACCTTCATGCATATGATGCATAAAGGTAAGAAACCTTGTGCCTTTACAACCACTTTAAATATAGTTTAAGTAAATGTTAATGTTTTGTGGACTCCACTTTAAGGTTTTCCCGATACAGTACAATTAAAAAAAGGGAAGACTATGCAGAATCAAAACCTGCAATTTTTTTTCCTCTACTAAAGAAACATTTGCAGTATGTCTAGCAAATACTTCAGCTCTATTGCCAATTATAGATCGTTATCAAACTGTGAATTTCTCAAAACAGCGAACTGCTGATTACAATTGCAAATTTTTATTGAATTCTTTAGTTTGAGAGTGCCATTTAAATACACATTTTTTTTTTAACCAATAATCATGTGCTGCTTGCTTGTACATTGACAGACAGCTGAGAATGCTATATAACAATCTCATGAACTAGCATGGTTGCTGGAGGTGCATGTATATATATATATTTATATTAAAAAAAAAGGACTGTTAGAGCAACAAGTTCAGAGAGACTTAATTCAGTCTATACTTTTTTCTATATAAAAGATGGAAGAAAAAGCCGGAGTATTAAGAAGAGATAGAAGCTGCTGCCTGTCCACATGCTCTGACTCGCTGAGATGCAGCACAGAAGCGTGGGAGTGAGTGGGAGATCAGTAAGATGTCATTGTACACACCAGAAGAAAGGCACAGAGGCCTTTAACACAGTAACAGTCATGTAGCTATTGTGTTTGCTCTGTCTACATTCTCTAGTGTGCAGAGTGCAACCTTAATTAATCCTCTGGGTCATAATGCAGGGATAACCCTTTTGCAAAGGGAAACTATTATTACGATTTTAGTTTCATATCTATGTAATGCTATGTCCCTACTATTTTATCATTTTAATTCATTGTGCACGAGGTCAAGGACCATATAATGAAAAAGTTGCCTTATGTGAAAGACCTATTAACATTACATCTATGTATATTATTAACATTACATCTATGTATATAATGGACCACATTTGCAAGGAAAGTAAATGGCTAAGTGGGCGGCGGCACAATAGCCTTCCGGTGTGGGGTCTTGGAATCTGTTCCCTCCGGAAACACTCTCTAAATGGGGTTTTTATCCGCTTTCTGTATCAGCATGGGTTTCCTTTACTTTTCATCCTTATTTTAAAGCCCTGCCAGGTAATAGGCTTTCACCAAAAACCCATTATACAAGCCCGCAGCGTGAAATTGGCAATTTATTGCTAAACAACCATGTAGAAAAAAAAAAAACATACATGTTCATCACATTAAATACATCACAATCAGATACAGATGTACATTCTTCATATAATCTTCCTTGGACTTACTAAAAATAGGTTATATAAGCATCTACCTAAACAAGCTGTTCAGTTGTCAGTTATGTTATCTTGTATAGAAGGCTTTTGCACTACATAAAGAGGAGCTCCACCTAAAAGGGGAAGCTCCGCTTGTTTGGTCCCCAAGGAGGCGCGGGGAGAAGCCCCTGAGGAGGAGGAGACGCAGGGGGTAGCTGGCCACGACCAAGATGGGGTACGTGCGGGGCTGGTGACCAGACGAGCGAGAGACGGTGGGGGGGGGGTGTTTCTAATGGCTGGTTCGCCGATTGACCGAGCAAAAGGGTGTGGGGGGAGGCGGGGCTTGGTTTGACTGATGGACCGAGCGCGTGTGGGGGGGGATAGGGGGTGGCTTTTCGTTTGTTTGCCGACCCCCCCCCCCCAAAAAAAAAATGGAGCACCAGCCGCCACTGCTCAGGTCTCAGATTACACTCAGCTAACTGCTCTATGCTGTACAGTGTGTGAGACCAGACCTCCATCCTACAGTGTGTGAGACCAGACCTCCACCCTACAAGTGTGTGAGACCAGACCTCCACCCTACAAGTGTGTGAGACCAGACCTCCACCCTACAAGTGTGTGAGATCAGACCTCCACCCTACAAGTGTGTGAGATCAGACCTCCACCCTACAAGTGTGTGAGATCAGACCTCCACCCTACAAGTGTGTGAGATCAGACCTCCACCCCAGAGGCGTAGCTTGAAGCTTGTGGGCCCTGATGCAAAAGTTGACCTGGGCGCCCCCCCACTACGTCCAACAAGCGTACAGATACATCTACCGCACGCAAAGATACTCAAAGTGGCTTGAGAGTTCTGAGTTCCCAGAGTTCCTCTTTACATCAGAGAACAGGGATCACCGCTGGAGAATCAGAGGACAGGGACCCCCTGGCAGGTCACTTGGCAGAGCTCCTTACCCATCCCAGCACTGTATACAGCCCCCCCCCCCCCCCCACACACACACTACAGGGCTGGAATCACATTCCTTTACACACAGTATGTCAGTCTTAACAGGGTGTATCTTTTATGTTGCCCTTCTGACCTGTGAAATTCTCTGGTCAGAACGGCAGTGTAGTTGCAGTAGGCAGATACACCCTGTGAAGATCATGGCTAACGCTGTGTTGTAAAGGAATGTGATTTCAGCCCTGTGGAGGAGGAACAATATAGAGTGTGTAGCAGCTTTGTGTTTTTTACATTGGGTTAGCGCAGTGTTACCACTGCTTTCATTTAACAATATAGAGTACTGTACAGGGGGTCCCCTAGTTACAAACATCCAACTTACAAACGACTCCTACTTACAAACAGAGGGAGACAACAGGAAGTGAGAGGAAATCTACCCCTAGGAAGGGAAATTCACTCCTGTAAGAGCTATTATGGGGAAAAGGTACCTCCACTGATGCTTTATCACCAAGGCTCGTTTCCACAACAATCCAAAATTTTCAAAATCCAATTGTCATTGGGACAGAAAGTGAGGTGAAATCTTCTGAACAGGGGCACACACAGCAAAACAAATGTTACAGGGGTGTTAACCCTTCCCTATGCTATCCAAAAAGCTTAAAAATAGTTTTTTTGCTGGAGCTACACTTAAAAAATGTACCTGTTTCGACTTACAAACAGATTCAACTTAAGAACAAACCTACAGTCCCTAACTTGTTTGTAACCCGGGGACCCCCTGTACTGGGAAAGGAGCTCAGCAGCCAGGCATAGCATGCAGGGTGGAGGGGGTGGTCAGGGGGTCTTGGGGGGGCAACTTAGATCTGGGAGGGCAAAGCTATGTGACACAAAATCTGGAGCCTGCAGCCCTTCAGCCCCCCCCCCCCCCGAGGAGGTGTTAAGGGATTTGTTTTATCAATTTGTGAAGGTTTCTCTCTCTGTCAGTGCTGGCAGGTGTTGGGGGAAGGTCACCTCCCGGAGGTGTGTGTCTTTTCCTCAGTTGTCAGGGACGTGGGGTAAGTAGACATTCCCGAGTGGGGGGGGTACAGAGAATCCCAGCTGGTAACTAGGAGACACTGAGCAGTGTCATACCTCACCAGTGACATCGGTCCCATCATGGCTACAGGACAGAACTCTCCTCCTCTTGCCTCGCTGAGCTCGGTTACCATTCCATGTTGCCAGCACACAGCACAGACACTTGCCCATCCCGAGCTGTTCTCACCTCGTGCTCCTCTCCTTTCAGAAAATGGCTCACAGCTTCTCCCCGGCCAATGGGAACAGAGGGGTGTGGACGGCAAAGTACAAGCCTAGTACTGGAGCGTGGCTGTGGGGCCCTAGGGCAGATCGGAGCTGGATTTTGTGGAGGATATGATAATAAGACAGGGAGGCTGCAGGGGGCACCCTGGAGCTAGGGGCAGGGTTGCGATTGTGACCCCTGCAACCCCTTATGCTATGCCCATGCTCCACCCTACAGTGTGTGAGATCAGACCTCCAACCCCAGCCTTCTGGAAGCTAAGAAATGCTGTGTAAAATGTGTGGTTTGGGAGGATGTAGAGGAAAGAGGACTGCAGATAAACACTTTTGAAGGAGGATTTGTTTAATCTCTGTGTATCACCTGAGGCCAGCCACTTCACTGGGTATATGTAAGGGTTTACACAACCACTTTAACTGTAGCAGAAAAAATACGGGTCACAAAGCTAACTTTGCCAGGTGGAAGAACTATACAAATCTTAGGATGGGATAAAGAGTAATAAACAAGTACAGCAGCTCCCACATATGCATTACAATGGTGTGTGCCATTTTCTTGAACTTCAGCTTTCAATTCCATTCATTGCCAGTGTGCTAGGCAACTCAACTTACCATCTGAAAGCTCCTTGTGGAATGGAATTCACACTGCATCATGTCAAAGAATATCGGAATGGTGGCTTTACGTAGCTCCGTCTCCGGGATCAAGGTCATCTCCAAAATAGGGCCAACCATTTCAGGAATGAATTTGATTTTGTGCTGACCTTTAAGGGGAAACAAAACAGCCAATATCAGAACCCTCACAAACATCAGAGGATGAAGAAATACGTCAGTAAAATTCTGCTTCTCTCCTCTGAATTTATCCTTATTTAAGTAGATAACCTTCAGAAAAAGAGCTGCATTATTATATTTTAAACAGTGTATAAGTACAATTACCAGACAACTATTCAAGGGGGAATCAAAGCAGCACTTGAAAGGCTTTCAAAAACCAGGCACGTTTACTTGCATATACTTTAAACATTTGTCTGGATTAAATCAGACAGAGAGGGAGAGAAAGTGCTTGGGGCAGCTCTTCTTTATGCCTAGCTGGAGAAAACGCTATACACCTTTCAATTTAGCAGGAAGAAATTATTTAGGTGTCATTTATTTAGAAATTGTGAAAGAAAAACCATCAGGCAATAAATAAATCCCTGAATGAGCTACTAATGATACGTTGCAACTGTGCTCAAGCATGAAAGTCTATTCCGTTTACGTATATCATCTTTTGTGGCAGTTAAGCACTGCAGCCTCTTGTCACACAACTCTCTGCAACCTTCCTGCAGTACAGCAAAGAAACAAAAAAAAAATGCACTACATAATTAAAACGTGCACATTTGTCCATGTTTTGTCCCTTTAAATACCCTGCAAGTGCAGGAAGATACCCACTGATCTGCCAGAAGTGTACTAATGTCCTAAGTTCTGTGGTAGGCTGACAACACACATCATTTTGTGAACTGAGTGGTGTCAGCCCTGCCCATTGTCTTTTGCTAAACCACTCCTACTCTGAGGCCTCCACAACCTAAAGGTGTATTATTCTGTAGTCCAAAATAAGAACTAGGAGTGCTTTTTTTTAGATAACACAGGAAAGGTGCAAATTACGCAGGACAATTATAAAGCAATCTTCTGTGCTTGAATGTGGTGCTCCAAGTCTGACAAAATGTCCGCTCCTCTGGCTTATAGGTATGGCACCGACATTGCATGGCTGCCCTCTTAGGTCTGTGGGTATCCCTTCAGATAGCACTACAAAACAACAAAAAGAGGCCACAACAGCCTAGCGCATTACCATGACAACATTTTATTGTATGTACAGCAGTACTGTACTAAATACATAAAAATAGTTTGTTGTGTTATCGTACGGTAAAAAAAATTGTGCGCGTCCCTTCGGATATTTTCGCATGAACGGTCGTGACTCTTGAAAGCTGTGTACTAGTGATTAGATTATCGGACGATTGCTTCGAATGCGGTTTTTTTTTTCCAATATGTTCATTCTGTGTACATATTCATTAGCCTTGTTGACTGAAACACTGTGTAGGTCACATGTAGGTCAACCTGTGGCCCTCCAGTAATTGCAGAACTACAAGTCCCATCATGCTTCTGCCTTTGGGAATCACACTTGCAACTGCCAGCCTTGCAATGCCTCATGGGACTTCTAGTTCTGCAGCAGCAGGAGGGCCACAAGTTGAGCACCCATGGCTGTAGGAGGACATGTCATTTTGGACTGCTAAGCTCTGCATGTGAGCAGAAGTTCAGCTCTCCAGAAACTGGCCACACAGGAAAGCTTTTTATAGCTTTAATCACACACACATATAAGTGATTGTAAACCTCTGACATGAAATATGAACAAAGCATATCCCTCTATAGTGTGTACTTGTCTCCATTCAGAGCACTAAGTGTCAATTCTGTTTGCTCCCCCAATCCCCTGCCATCTGTAGCCTCATGGCAAACTTTCCTGACACCAAGAGGAAAAAAAAAAGGTGACTGGAGGGAGCTCCATTACACAGCCTGTGATTGGCATCCTCAGCTCTGTCCCTGTGTGAAGGGAGGTATGTCCCTTCCCTCTAATCAGCTCTTCTCACTGAGATCTGCAGAGTGCAACTTCAGCTCCCTGCCCTCTGCTTTCTGAAAGCTCAGAGAAGCTGTATAAATTCTGCTCTTTGAACAGCTGTAGAGAAAAGATGGCTATAGATAAACAGGTACAACTTTACTGGGTATATGTCAGGGGTTTCAACCTTTTTAGGCCATATTTGCTTGTTATACAACCTGACTGTATAACCTGTATAAAAAAAAAAAAAAAAAGACTTCAGTTGGGCTTTAGGACAGTGCCCCAAAAGTAGTAGATGGGAGTTCTGACTTTGCTGGCCATGTACTTGGTCAGGGTAACCATACCTCCCATCTTTTGGAGATGGGAACGAGGGACACCTATTAGCATGTAGGCATAGGACACACCCCCTGCCACATCCCCTTAAAGGAGAATTGTACAAAAAAAAAAAAAAAAAGTTTAAACCCACAAGTGCTTTTTTTTTTTTTTTTACAACTACTACCTTTATAATGGCTTTTGGAATTTACAAATGCAGCAATTTAGAAACTGGATGAAAAGTTTAGAGTTGTGAAACACTTTAAGATAAATAGTGCATTTTATAAACAATTACAGTGGAACCTCGGAGTATGCTCGTAATCCAAAGTACTCGCATATCAAAGCGAGTTTTCCCATTCTGCATTGACTTCAATGGGATGCAATACCGCATGCGGCCAGAGGCGGGGGGGGGGGTGTGTGCGCCGGAGAGCCTCGGAAACGGTCAAAAAGGCCCGTACACACTTCGGCGGACCTCGGCAAACCTCGGAAAGACTCCGTTCATGAGCCTTTCTGAGGTTTGCCGAGGTCAGCCGAACTGTCCTTGGGCCTTTCCGTGCATTTCCAAACGGCGGCGATTGGTTCCGGCGCCCCCCACCTCAGGCCAAAAGTGGTACTGCATACCGCTTTGGCCTAAATCCTGCTCGTTTTGCAAGATAACACTCACAAACCGAGTTAGGATTTTTAGAAATACAGTGCTCGTATTGCGAAACGCTCGTTAACCGCCTTACTCGCAATCTGAGGTTCCACTGGAAATAGATCAGACCAAAATGAGGGGCAAATGAGGATGAAAGAGGGACTTGGTTCCAAATCAGGGACAGTCCCTCGAAACCAGGGACAATTGGGAGCTATGGGGTAACTAGAATTTCTCAGAAGAGAATCAGAAATGGCAGCCTCCATATTTCTTTCAGTACAGTTCTCCTTTAAGCATCCATACCTACTCTTCCAAAGAAACTTTAAATTGATGGAAATAAGAGATGACTGCAGCCGGGCTTGAAAAGTGAGAGACAGAGAATGTTCTGAGCTTCAAGCTGCACAAACATAAGTTTCTGATCAAGTGACAACGTGGATATTTTACACTTGTGGCGTTAAAATAAATAATAAAAGCACACGCATCCCCCCCCCCCCCTTCTGATGGAGTGACCCTGGAAATGTTTAATGGTTTGCAGCGCACACTTCAAGGAGCTGTAAGGCATACTCCTTTTTCAGGGCTGTTATTTTCAAACTTGTCTGTGACAGTTTTCATGTATTATGTCTGAAAAATGTCAGAGTCAGTGTTTCAGAAAACAAATGCTTCTGACACTCGGTTATTCATCAAACACGGCATCAATGCCATGAAGTTTTCCGGAGGTTTTATTGCTCTTGGTATAAAGATGCCACAGACAATGTAAACTTTCCGCAGCCGGCAATGGAATTTAAAGAAGCACAATGAAATGCATATTTAAAGGCACAGTCCAGTCAAACATGATAATGATAGTTACATTTGTAAGGGGGGCACAGCCTACTTCTTGAGCTGCCTAATTTCTGTTCTGGCATTCATTATGTGCATCTGATTTAAAGTGCATGTACAGGCAAAACTTATCTTCATCTTTGGGTAGAGTAATAAAGGGTTGGATATGTTTGATATAGGGGACCCCTGACATCATCAAAGGGCTGCACATAATGTACAATGCATGTAGTTACAGGAAATAGTCAAAGACTGCACATACTAGATAGTCAGACTGTAGGCATTCTATAGGCAAGATTGGTGATCAGGGGACATGCTACAAAGACACAAGAAAGAGAGGGCACACAGGCCTAGCGCATTATCCTAATGCAACATTTATTGTAAGATAAAAATAAATGTACTCAAAAGCACCATAACAGACAAAGCTAATCAAATTATCAATTACTCTGACCACTCCGTGTGATCCTGGGCTTCGGAGGACACCACCTTCGAGGGTACTACTCTCTTCATCAGAGCCAAAACCTTCAAAACGCGTAAGCCAGTGGGAATCCAGGTCATGTCCTTCCAAGCCCAGGAGCTCCTGCAGTGGACCGAATAACTCTGATAATTTTATGAGCTTTGTCTGTCATGGTACTTGTGAGTAGATTTATTTTTATCGCATTTTAAAATGTTGCATTGGGATAATGCGCCAGGCTGGTGTGCCCTCTTTTTCTTGTGTCTTTGTAGAATATTTGGGCTCCCCCAGTCCTAAGAGGGCAGCAAAGTGTGGTGTGTCAATATTTCCAGCTAAGAAGTGAATGTATATAAGGAACTAGCGTTAGACCACCACCACACATGAGCAGGAGGTGTCTTGTCCTGTTATGTTTATCAGGGGGACATGCGCCAGGAGACAGTCAGAGACTGGGAAACGTTACAAGAGACAAGAGTCGGAGACTGGGAAACGTTACAAGAGACAAGAGTCGGAGACTGGGAAACGTTGCAAGAGACTGTTAAAGATCACCGCTATTATAGCTCCTTTAGAAGACAGCGCTCTCTACAGCCCACTTTTAAAATTACTGGCATTTGTGACTGCTATCCTTTCATTCAGAGAAAAAAAATGGACAGCACAGAAAACATATGGATATGTGATAAAAAAAAAATAAAATAACCAAAATCATCTAACTAGTGGAATCTAGTTTAATTGTGAGCATCTATGCAAGGCAAACACTGACTATTGGCTGCAAGGACCCAACAGCCACACAGCAAGTACCAATAGTTAGGCGTTAGAATCTGTCAAATTTTACTGCTGCCTGTGTCCCAATTGGAGACATTTCCAGTCACTCGCTGCCCTGGAGACAAAAACAGAAGTATAAAGAATTCTCACCACTAAGCTCTTGACAGGATTGACAGCTGTCCCCATTGGAATATTTCCCATAACCTCCTGTTCTGGCGACAACTGTAGATTTATACACCTCATGGGAAGGTCTTCCAGCAGTGAATGTGAACAGAGAATTTTTGACATGATCATAAGCAGTAAAATCATTGTTTTAAGTTTATACAGGCTTTGGGGCACCCAGAAACCATACAATTTTCACTGTTTTAAAACTATCATATTTGCCTTAATCTTTGAGATATTGAGGCTGGCAAAGCTGGCATCTTCTTCTGAAAATACTGATAGATCATCATACTGATCTAATGGCTTCATAACTGATGGATAACAAGTATGCAGAACAGGAATAGTGACATCATACTTGTTTCAGGTAATTAACTGGTATGGAGAGTGTCCGAAACTAGTATTTTGAAAAGGAGAGATGAGCAAAAGCAACCTTCATACGTTTTCTAGGACAACAAAAAAAGTGATCATGGCCAGTGCAAGAATTGCCATTTGGCTACATGTGCCATGGCCCAGGGTGCCATTGCCGTTAGGGAAGCACCAAGCCCAGGATTACCATGCATCTTGGAACCTGTGGAGCTGGCATGCAGAATCCAGGGTCCCTAACAGAATGGCAGTGATTGTTCTACAGACTGCACTGTTACTGCATACTGCTTCCTCCCAACTTCTCTCCCAGTTCCCACCAGAGCCAGAACCTGCCCCCCCCCCATTCTCCTCCCAGCCTCCTACATGGTCCCTTAACTACCTCCGGTGAAACACAAATCAGCTGTATTGGAATAATGGTTGCCACCCAACATACATTACCAGATATTATATTTTTCCAAGCTGAGGAACAAGTTCGAAAGTTGGAGTATCACAAACTTGGATGAGTACGAAGTCTTTTTTTCCCCAATTTGGCAGGAAACTCAATGCAAGTTTGTGAACGTATTAGACTTCTGCCAGTAAAGAAGAGAGCATTCCAGAGTCAAGGGTGCTTCACACACACAAGGAACTGCTGCTTAAATGATTGCAAGGACAATTATAGAGAAGGACCCTTCTAGGTAGCTCCTTGACATTACAGAAGCAGGTGTTCATTATTATATTTAATGCGCAACTTCAGCATCAGAAGAAGTTTTTGAGGAGATCATTTAAGGCAGACAGTCACAGCAATGCAATGAGTTTATCTAATGTTTTATAAGGAAAAGTCATAGCATGTAATTCTTACTTACATGACCCACCTGCCATATCTCAAGTCTACACCAACACATCTAGACCCAGTGAATCTGCAAGTCACTCAGTCAGAACTAAGGGTTTAAACTATTCAAGGTCATCCGTCCACAATACCCTTGTCACAATGCCCAGAGTGCTTCTTGGACACGAAGTACAAAAGTATTTACCACAGACATACCACTTTAAGGTAAAAGCAGGCATCACTGTCAATACACCTAGGTACAGTACTTGGGAGAGCTGAATCAACTACTCCATGGGACCAGTATGCAGTGTTAAATGTCATGACTATACCTCCTGTGGTGTTGTGAAGACTGGCCAAAGAAATGGACAGCGTAAGGAACATATGAACATCTAGTAAATGTAAGAATAAAAATAAACTATAGGCTGCGGTAACTTGTGAAAGCTGCCAAAAAGGAAACACTTTAGGGTATTAGCAGGAACACTACAACATAATTTGTAAATCTCCACAAGCCCCAGTGTGATAGGCCTTGCGTCTACCTATTGGTGGACTGCCTGGAGTCCTGGCTCTATAGATGGGAAGTGGCAAAGATGATATCCCAAATCAGGGATCGATACTTAATGGTAGCAGGATCTATTTGGTTTAACATTTTCTCATTCGGGATTATTTATTGTTTAAGGTTTATTTCATTATAATAAAGTGATAACATTCTAGCAGAGTTTTCAGACTACTCTTCCAGACAACTGTAAGAAAGAGTTTCACCTTGTTCTAAGTCATACTTGACAACCAATTGTAAAACAGGATATGATCTGTATGCCCAAATGAACATGTCCATTTTAAACCAAAAGCAAACAGTGCTTTTTAATAGGGAAAAACGGTTAGCAAATCATGATGAATATAGGAATGAAACACTCACCTAAATTATACCACATATCTCTGATTTCGAAGCCAATCTGCCTTCTCATATCACAGTACCTGAAAAATGAGAAACAAGTAATTAATGGATTTGCATCCTTGCTTCCCATCTCGTAGATAAATATTAGTGACAGAGAATTACTATGGTAGCAATAATTTAGGATGACAAGTTATGACAGCTTTTTAAACACTCTGCTGGAGAGAAGATGCCCTTGTATATTTTAAGGGTAAACAATCAGCAGTGTGTTGTTTTTAATAGAAATGGTCCACTCTATTCCTTCTTTTTACATTAATGAATTACCTATAACTTGCTTTTGATGGCACTTTGACGCACAGCATAAAAATAGGATTTTTTATTACAGCTTACCTGTAAAATCCTTTTCTTTCGACGGACATCACGGGACACAGAGCCACAGTAATTACTGATGGGTTATAGGGTATCACTAGGTATTGGACACTGGTCACACCCTAATCAGGAAGTTCAACCCCCTATATAACCCCTCCCCTTCCAGGGATACCTCAGTTTTGTAGCAAAGCAGTATAGGTGTATTAGAAGAGGGGCGGGACCTCTGTGTCCCGTGATGTCCGTCGAAAGAAAAGGATTTTACAGGTAAGCTGTAATAAAAAATCCTATTTTCTTTTCTCGGACATCACGGGACACAGAGCCACAGTAATTACTGATGGGATGTCCCAAAGCAATGCCAACTGAGGGGGGGGAATCACAACCAAGTAGGGTGCTATCAGACCTGAGGACCTTGTACAGCTGTCTGCAGCACACTACGCCCAAAGGCGATATCCTCATGCCTTCTCACATCCACCTGATAGAATCTGGTGAATGTATGAACTGAAGACCAGGTTGCGGCCTTGCAGATCTGAGCCATAGAGGCCCGGTGATGCACTGCCCAAGAAGCACCAATAGCCCTTGTGGAATGTGCCTTGATCTGAAACGGGGGAACCTTCCGTTTCAAACCGTAAGCTTGAATAATCAACTGTCGAATCCATTTAGAAATGGTCGCTTTTGACGCTGCCTGTCCTCTATTGGGACCCTCCGGCAGCACGAACAAGACATCCGTCTTGCGAATCTGAGCAGTTGCCTCCAGATAGGTCTTGACTGCTCTTACTACATCCAAAGAATGTAATGACCTTTCTTCCGAAGAACAAGGTTCTGGAAAAAAGGAAGGTAGCACAATGTCTTGGTTTAGATGAAAATCTGAAACCACCTTCGGTAAAAAAACTAGGATGAGGGCGCAGTACCACTCTATCCTTGTGTATAATCAAGTAAGGCTCTTTACAGGGAAGAGCTGCTATTTCTGATACTCTTCTAGCAGAAGAGATAGCTACCAGGAAAATTAGTTTCCTCGTCAGTAAGACCAAAGGAATCTGACGTATTGGTTCAAAAGGTTGTTTTTGTAACACCGATAGAACCAAGTTCAAGTCCCAGGGGTTTAGGGGCGCCTTAACCGGAGGATTAAGACGCATCACCCCCTGTATAAAGTTTCAGATCAGAGAATGCGAAGCAAGCGGCCGTTGAAACAACACTGATAAGGCCGACACCTGGCCCTTGATGGTACTCAAGGCCAGCTTCATCTCTAATCCTAATTGTAGAAATTCCAGATTTCTACCTATGACATATTTCCTGGGATGCCAACCCCTGGATTCACACCAGGATACATAAGCTTTCCAGACACTATGATAAATCATTCTGGAAGCTGGCTTCCTTGCCTTGATCAAGGTAGATATGACAGGACCTGAAAGCCCACGATTTTTCAGAACGTGGGAATCAATAGCCCACCCGTCAAATCTAGCATTTGTGAGGCAGGCTGGAACACCGGACCTTGAGCTAACAGGTCTGGGTGTATCGGTAGGGTCCACCGGGAACCCACCATCATCCCTGCTATTTCTGCTTATCAGGTTCTTCTGGACCAAACGGGGGCCACCAGAAGTGCCGACTTCCCTTCTTGCCTGAGTCTGCGAAGGAGCCGTGGCAGTAGCAGAATGGGAGGGAATGCATAAATCGGTGAGAGCCGATGCCACGGAATCACCAACGCATCCGTCCTGCCTGCAAGAGGATCCCAGGCAACCGGTAGGAAGGATTTCCCCTTCTGTAGGTTTTCGGGTATGAGCCATCAACTGAGGCTCTGACGCATCGCATGCGATAGGTGCATTGGAAAGTTTAATGCCTGCACCTTCCTGTTCCAGGTCAACAGAATACTGTGTTACAATAGTTCTGCTTGGAACTGCGCATAGGGAACTGCTTCGAATGAAGCCACCATCTTCCCCTGCAGCCTTATACAAAGGCGGACAGAAAGACCCTTCTTGGCCCTGACTGTCAGAATCAGCTCCCTTAGAGCAGTGATCTTTGCCTGCAGACACTTCAGTTAAGCAGGAAAACTGGGCACATATAGGCCTGCATCTCTGATGCCTATTGATATCAGAAATTCTCCTCCCTGCAGGACGGAGATTACTGTCTGAATTGATTCCAAACGAAAGGACTGCATCCTTGGGAATCGTTTCAGATCTCTCAAATCCAAAATGGGTCGTCCCCATTTGGTTTTCGGACCATAGAAAGATTGGAACAAAGTCTCAATCCTTGATCCTTTGTGGGAACCCCCACAATGACCTCTTGCGACAAAAGTCGCTTTATCGCTAGAAGGAGCGACTGCTTCTCTTCTGGCTTTCTGGGAACACCTGATCTGAGGAAACGAGGAGAGGGACATTCTTGGAACTCCAGTCTGTACCCTAAGGTTACCGTGGAGATCACCCATCTGTCCTGGAAGTCCTTCTGCCAGGGCCCTGAGAGCTGCAGCAGTCTTTCCCCCCACTCGAGCAAGCGGGGCGCCCCTTCATGAAGAGGTCTTAGTGTCTTGCTTAGAAGACCTTTTCCCCCAGGATTTCTTGTGTCCCTGGGGTTGACTCTTGTTTCTTGCCCCATACGGAGGAGACCCTCGTGGCTGCCTGGAGGCTGATGCCCCTGGCGCTGGGGAAAGAGTCCGTTTAAAAGAGGGACGCTTACTCTTCTTCTTATCAGGTAAGAGAGTGCTTTTCCCACAGGAGATCATCTTGATATAATTATCCAAGTCCTCTCCAAACAACCTTTCACCACGGAAGGGAAACCCAGCCAGTAGCTTTTTACATGGTGCTTCGGCTGACCAGTTTTTCAACCATAAGATTCTACGTATATGCACCAACCCAAGCAAGAGGCGAGAGGTTTGCACGATAGAATCTCTAATGGCATCAACAGCATAACATAAAGCCGCAGGAAGGTTAGCAAACCCCTGGGCCTGCTATTCAGGTAATACTTTGATGACCTGTTTAACATGGTCTCTTAAGTATTGACAGACTCCAATCGCTGCTACTGCAGGTTGGGCCACTGATCCTGCTAAAGAGAACACATCTTTCAATAAGAAGTCCATCTTTTTATCCACAGGATCTTTGAGCATCTGAGCGTTGTCTACAGGACAAGTCAGATTACTATTTACAGAGGAAATGGCCGCATCAATGGCCGGTATTCCCCACCTCTTAATAAACTTTTCTTCCATAGGATAAAGTGTAGAAAACTTTTTCGGCGGAAGAAATCGCTTATCTGGGTGATCCCACTGAGAATAAAGCAGCTTTTCAAGTAATTTATGAACAGGAAAAGCATGTGCTGCTTGGAAAGGTTTCAGTGACCCCAAAGCAGAAGAGGTTTCTGTAGTAGTTTCAGGTAGGGACAACTTAAATGTGGAGCGGACCAAACCAGTGAGGATCTGCACTAAGACTTTCTCCTCTTGGGAAGTCGCAGAGGGTCGCTCTCCACCTGAATCCTCCGAAGAGGAATCATCTGTCCCCTCCCGATCCTCTGAAAGGGATTCATCTCCTTTATCCCAGAGCTCCTCTGACTGAGGGTCTTGGGAAGCAGAGGAAGGCCTTGTGCGTTTTCTTTCACTGCGTGAAGATGTAATCGCGGCCATTAGCTTTTTCTCTAATCCAGAAATGGTTGAGGAAAAAACTTCTTGTGTAATGTACACAGGGGCTGAAGTGCCGGCAGCAGATGTAGCCCCTAACCCCAATGGCTCTCCCTGTCCAGCTGCCCCTGGTCCCTCAGGAGGGGATGGTGTAGCAGACAGGGGGTCCTCAGAACCTGAACGAGACCCCCTAGTGCCTCTGGTTCTTGGGGTGCTTGAACCTCTTCTACCCATAGTGCAAAGCAACAAGGTGTGAGGTATCAAAAGCGAACACTGACTGCTGAGCGATGTAGTCTGGCTAAAAGCCTTGCTACCAAATGCCCAGTCCGGTGTTCTTTAGTAAATGCAGCCTAGGGGAATGCCTGTGTCCCACCTTACATGCGACTGTCAGCTCTGTGTCTCTCCAAAGCTCAGAGCACCTGTACAGTGTGCTTTAAATGGCCATGCTTTCTGGCACTGTGGGCGTCTGGGCACGCTGACGCTGTGCTGACGCCCCGCCCCCCCTTCCCCCCCCTCGTTTTTGAAAAACGAGCGCTTCCCGCGCGAGCCGACCCTTTCTGACAAGCCTGAAGGGAGGCTGGGGTTGGGGGAATAAGGAGGAGGCCGGCAGTGATGGGCCCTGCATCGCAATGCGGCTTTGGTGGCGGCGGCAGCAGCGGCTGTGACAGTGCGGTCTCACCCGCCTTACAGCATACCTGAGCCTTTCCCTAGCCTGGGGGGACCATCCCAGCAGAGAAAACCCCCCACCATCTACCTTTGGAGCTGGAGGAAGAGCTAATGCAGCGGACGCTGAGACAGATCAAACATGAAAAGGTTTGTGCTCTTGGCAGCCCCCGGTGGTCACAATAGGCACAGCATGCATTCACCTTAAAGGAGAAAAGCCACTAGAATTAAAATTCTGTGGAATCTCCTCTTACCTTATCCAGGCCGCAGGGTTCAGTTTACACAGACCCAGCCTTCGCCTCTCACGGTGGGCTCCGTTTGTGGAAAAACCGTCAGAGACTGGGGCCCCCATCAGTAGGGGGATCCTTCAGTTCTGGGCCTGTAAAGCACCTCCCCAGAAATTAGGAAGTTTAAAGCCATTTTCTGATCCGCGGGTCCAGCTCTCTAAAAAGAGAAGCGTTACAGGTAAAACCTCGTTTCTTCGGACACGAGGCCCGGGTACCATCCAATTCGGCCATGAAAAGACACTTTGAATGGATCCGGTCGCCTGGCTTGCCCCAGTATAGGATCTTAGAATATTCCTTTTGGAGCTTCAGCACAGGACATCTTTACACGTCCAACACCTAAGACACTGGTGTAAAAACTGAGGTATCCCTGGAAGGGGAGGGGTTATATAGGGGGTTGAACTTCCTGATTAGGGTGTGACCAGTGTCCAATACCTAGTGATACCCTATAACCCATCAGTAATTACTGTGGCTCTGTGTCCCGTGATGTCCGAGAAAAGAAAGGGCTTCAAACTTGCATCTGCTTGTTTACAGGAGGCATTTTGGTGGCAGTCTCTCAGTGCTACTACTAAAAAGTAAGTAGCCTTTATGCAAGCCATAGCATATATATTTAAAAGAGAAATATAGACTTAAAAAAAAAACATTTATACTTGCCTATCCACTGCTGCATCTGCCCCGTCAGCTGTGCAGCGAGAACTAAGCGATCAAACACTGCCTATTGCTCAGTTCTTCCCTCCATTCTGAGCAGAGAGCCATGACAGTCACCGGCTCTCTGCTCTGCCCCTCCAGTGCTCACTGGAGCGTTGGGCTGTGGAGGAGGCGGGAGTGGCTTGCTCAGGCTCACTGAGAGGCTGAGCCGGGTGGCGGTCCACGTGAATCTTTCCCAAACCTGGACTGACTGAGTTATGTCATAAGACTTTAGACTGTTGTCAGCTGAAAACAGGCTACAGGAGCACAGAAAGTATAACCAAAACAGCTTTGGCAACAGTGGGTATAGAGAATAATCACATTTTGTTGCATTGCAGCCTGAAATGACGAAAGTTTTCACAGTTTTTGTTTTCTTCATCTGTTTTTACTAGTGCAACTTATAAAATCCAAGTGAAAGATATAACACTAAATGTCTGAAAAAAAAAAAAAAAAAAAAATCAAAAACAGAATTGGACAAAGGATCACCCCCTTATGTCAGTATTTTGTTGAACCACCTTTTGCTTTAATTACAGTCTTTAGTCTGTTGGGATATGTCTCGACTAACTTTGCACATCTAGAATTTGCAATATTTGCCCACTCTTCTTTGCAGAACTGTTCAAGCTCAATTAAATTTGATGGTGACCATTTGTTGACTGCAGTCTTCAAGTCATTCCACAGATTTTCAATGGGGTTTAAGTCTGGGCTCTGACTAGGCCATGCAAGGACATTCACCTTTTTCTCCTTCAACCACTGTGTGGTCATTTTTGCTGTGTGCTTTGGGTCATTGTCCTGTTGGAAGGTGAACCTTCTTCCAATTGACAACTTTCTGGCAGAGGCAGCTGAATTTTCCTCAAGAAATTGACAGTATTTTGCCCCATCCATTTTTCTTCTATCCGGACAAGTGCTCCAATCCCTACTGCAGAGAAACACCCCCATAACAGGAGAATACCACCTCTATGCATTACTGTAAAAATAATGTTATTTTGATAGTGAGCCGAATTGGATTTCCGCCAGACATATCGTTCCATGTTGAAGCCAAATAATTCAATTTTAGTCTCATCTGATCAAAACACCTTTTTCCATGTGCCCTCAGAGTCTTCGAAGTGCGTTTAAGGCTTTCAGATGAGACTAAAATTGAATTAGGCCTTTTATTTTTTCTGACATGGTTATATTTTTCACTTGGATGTTATAAGTTTCATTGAGTAAATACAGCTGGATAAAACAAAAACTGTGTCCGATTTCATTTCAGTCTGCAAAGCAACAAAATTTGATTATTTTAAAGGGGGTGATTTTTTTCTCTACCCACTGTATACGTCTTCTTTGATGCTCCAAACATACACAGCATACACAAGGTTTACATTTCATCTACAGCACACCGGGAGCTCCAAAACCATATTTAGCACAGTATAACTTCCGGAAGGGAAGTTGAGCTGCTTCTCTTCTTTTGCACCTGCCTTTCGGCCTATAAGGCTGCTCATCACATTTATCCACCAGTAGTCAGGTGTGGAGGAGGCATGACCACCTCTCAACTTTCCTTCACAAAGCTGATATTTACACAGTAGAGCATCATTGGTTTTAAAGCTGCAGAGGATGTTAACAAAAGTAAACCTAGGTGCAGTCACCTTCTGTATACTCCAGACATTACAGATGCATAGACATGTTTTGCTTTACGGGAGCAGTAGCTCGCCATTATCTGCTCTGGAAGCACTGCTGGGCTTAGAGCGACTGGAGTCTCGGGACATTTAAATCACACCTTCCCTCCTGGCTAGATCTAAGCATCCATGAAACCTGAGGTATGAGAATATCACTACCAATCTTCTTGATCTGGTTGTTTTAATTAATTGGCCAGATGGCAGGCATTAGGAATGTAAAGTGACATTATCAAATCCCAAAGCTACTGGGATCCATCCAGATGTCTGCGGCCAGTGGGGAGGAAAGTGCACTTCAAACTCCTGAACTCCTCTGGCACCAAGCCCAACAACAGTGCACTATGCTGGGTAGCACCCTGTGGAAGTCATCTGTAATTTTTATTGTGGACACAGTTTGACAATATGATATACATATGGAGATGTGGTTCAAAGATCAATAAATAACAATTGAAAATATTTGTAAAATTATTACATTTATATTTGTAATGGGGCTCCTATAGAATTAACTAGGAACCACACAGTATTTAGGCTCCTTGATGATGGCACGTGACTTTACCATACATATGCAAATACAACCCCTGGCAAAAATTATGGAATCACCAGTCCTTGAGGATGTTGCTTCAGATGTTTATTGTTGTAGAAAAAAGGCAGATCACAGACATGGCCAAAAACTAAAAGCATTTCAAACGGCAACTTTCTGGCTTTAAGAAAAACTAAAAGAAATCAAGAAAAATAATTGTGGTGGCCAGTAACAGTTAGATTTATAGAACAAGCACAGGGAATAAATTATGGAATCACTCAATTCTGAGGAAAAATTTATGGAATCACCCTGTAAATTCTCATTACAAACACTAACACCTGCATCAGATTAAATCTGCTTGTTAGTACAGTATGTAGGTAAAGAGGGTAAATCATCACACAGTGTTGCACAAGATGTTGGTTGTTCACAGTCGGCTGTGTCTAAAACATGGACCAAATACAAACAACATGGTAAGGTAGGTAAAGGCAAGCATACTGGTAGACCAAGGAAGACATCAAAGCGTCAAGACAGAAAACTTAAAGCAATATGCCTTGAAAACAGAAAATGTACAACAAAACAAATGAGGAACAAATGGGAGGAAACTGGAGTCAACATCTGTGACCGAACTGTAAGAAACCGCCTAAAGGAAATGGGATTTACATACAGAAAAGCTAAAAGAAAGCCATCTCTAACACCTAAACACAAAAAAACAAGGTTACAATGGGCTAAGGAAAGGCAATCGTGGACTGTGGATGATTGGATGAAAGTCATATTCAGTGATGAATCTCAAATCTGCATTGGGCAAGGTGATGATGCTGGAACTTTTGTTTGGTGCCGTTCCAATCTGATTTATGCAGACGACTGTCTGAAGAAAACATGCAAATTTCCATAGTCAATTATGATATGGGGCTGCAAGTCAGGTAAAGGCACGGGGGAGATGGCTGTCATTAAATCTTCAATAAATGCACAGGTTTACATTGAAATTTTGGACACTTTTCTTATCCCATCTATTGAAGGATGTTTGGGGATGATGAAATCATTTATCAAGATGATGATAATGCATCTTGCCATAGAGCAAAAACTGTGAAAAAATTCCTTGAAGAAAGACACATAAGGTCAATGTCATGGCCTGCAAACAGTCCGGATCTCAATCCAATTGAAAATCTGTGGTGGAAGTTAAAGAAAATGGTCCATGGCGAGGCTCCAACCTGCAAAGATAAGTTTGGCAACAGCAATCAGAGAAGGCTGAAGCCAGATTGATGAAGAGTCCTGTTTATCACTCATTAAGTCAATGCCTCAGAGACTGCAAGCAGTTATAAAAGCCAGAGGTGGTGCAACAAAGTACTAGTGATGTGTTGGAGTGTTATTTTGTTTGTTTTTCATTATTCCATAATTTTTTCCCCAGAATTGAGTGATTCCGTAATTTATTCCCTGTGCTTGTTCTATAAATCTGTTACTGGCCACCACAATTATTTTTCTTGATTTCTTTTAATGTTTCTTAAAGCCAGAAAGTTGCCATTTGAAATGCCTTTAGTTTTTGGCCATGTCTGTGATCTGCTTTTTTGCTACAACAATAAACAACTGAAGGAACATCCTCAGGGACTGGTGATTCCATAATTTTTGCCAGGGGTTGTATATGTGCAAAATGAGACATTATAGATTAAAGCAATACGTTTTAATATGGTAAACAGGACAATGTGTTGGGGAACTAGAACACAAAGGAGAATGGAGTTTGTGCCACATATACACTTCACAATCCACTCCAATGAACACCACAGTGTGGATTAACCTTGTCAATCAATAATAATTCAGGCTGTATTTGTTTGAAATAAAAATGGACAAAAAAAAAAAAAAAAAAACCTAAAGAATTATGCAGCCTGTGGGGATAGTTTATAGAAAAAAACAGTAGTTGCCTTTAGTAACCAAGCTCCAAGAACAATTTTCCAAGAAGAAACTAGAAAAGAATGTTGTACTTTGGTTGCAAAGTACAGCAGTACTATATAGGCTCTGCACCAATTTATATCAAACCACGACTCTCCTACTTAGAGTGGGGAAAATAATTATTTGATCCCCTGCAGATTTTGTACGTTTGCCCACTTACAAAGAAATGAAGGGTCTCTAAATTTTTATCATAGGTGTATTTTAAATGATAGAGACAGAATATCAACCAAAAATCCTGAAAAAACACGTGATACAAATGTTATAAATTGAGTTGCAGTTCAGTGAGTAAAATAAGTATTTGATCCCCAAGCAAAACATTACTTAGTACTTGGTGGAGAAACTCTTGATGACAAGCACAGGTAAGACGTTTCTTGTAGTTGGTGACCAGGTTTGCACACATCTCAGAAAGGTTTTTGGTCCACTCTTCTTTACTGATCTTCTCTAAATCCTTAAGGTTTCTTGGCTGTCGCTTGGCAACTTGAAGTTTAAGCTACCTCCATAAATTTCCTATAGGTTTAAGGTCTGGAGACTGGCTAGGCCACTCCATAACCTTAATGTGCTTCTTATTGAGCCACTCCTTTATTGCTTTGGCAGTATGTTTTGGGTCATTCTCATGCTGGAAGACCCATCCACGACCCCTCTTTTCAATGTTTTGGCTGAGGGAAGGTGGTTCTCATCCAAGATTTTACAATACATGGCCCCGTCCATTGGCCCCATAATGAGGCAAAGTCAGCCTTTACCGTTAGCGTAGAAACAGCCCCAAAGCATGTTGTTTCCACCTCCATACTTGACTGTAGGGATGGTGCTCTTAGGGTTATAGTCAGCATTTTTCTTCCTCAAACATGGCGAGTCCCCCTCCTCAAGAAGGCACATGTACAGGCCCATCTGAAGTTTGCCAATGAAAATCTAAGTGATTCAGAAAAAGATTAGGAGAAAGTGCTGTGGTCAGATGAGACCAAAATTGAGCTCTTTGGCATTAACTGACTTGCCATGTTTAAAGAAAGAAAACTATGACTATAATCCTAAGAACACCATCCCTACAGTCAAGCACGGAGGTGGAAACATGATGCTTTGGAGGTGTTTCTCCGCTAAAGGTAAAGGCCGACTTTGCCGCATTAAGGGGCCAACTGACGGGCTATATATTGTAAAATCTTGGAAGAGAACCACCTTCCCTCAGCCAGAACACTTAAGATGGGTTGTGGATGGGTCTTCCAGCATGACAATGGCCCAAAACATACAGCCAAGGCAACAAAGGAGTGGCTCAAGAAGAAGCACATTAAGGTCATGGAGGGGCCTAGCCAGTGTTCAGATCTTAATCCTATAGAAAATTTATGGAGGGAGCTGAAACTTCGAGTTGCCAAGCGACAGCCAAGAAACCTTAAGGATTTAGAGAAGATCTGTAAAGAAAAGCAGACAAAAATCCCTCCAGAGATGTGTGCAAACCTGGTCACCAACTACAAGAAACATCTTATCTCTGTGGTTTCCATCAAGGGTTTCTCCATCAAGTACTAAGTCATGTTTTGCTTGAGGATCAAATACTTATTTTACTCACTAAACTGCAACTTAATTTATAGCATTTATATTATGTGTTTTTTCTGGATTTTGGTCTATATTCTGTCTCTATTATTTAAAATACACCTATGATAAAAAAAAATATAGACCCTTCACCTCTGTGGGCAAACTTACAAAATCTGCAGGGGGAGCAAATAATTATTTCCCCACTGTATGTAGAACCATGCATGTCAGGAAATCCTAACCTACTTTACAAAACAACACAATACTTCTCTCCTATCTTGCCTGATTTCTAAATTGTGTCCTTATTTAGGGCAAACCAAAAGCCCAGCTTTAATCCCCCATTCCTAGCACTGAGAGCACAAGAAGAGCCAAAATTTCAGGATATAATGGAGAATGTTACTTGCTCCATGTGACATAGCTGGGCCAATCAGCACTGTCACAAGGGGGAGTCCACAGCCATGTGTAAGCCATGACTCCAGCAACTTAGTTTAAACAAGCCTTTCCTTACCCTCCCGGCAGATGAACAGAGCAGTGGGGGAGCAAAAAAAAAAGGTAAGTGTATGCACCTGTAGAGGTCCGTATTCATGTGAATCTGTTGCTTTGCCCTGCATAAGCAAAGCAGAAATTCACTTTAAGTACATGGCACTCAGTCTGAGTCCTTGAAAGGAAAAAAAAAATTCTGTAAAGTGAAAAATGTTGAAATAATAGCAAAAAAGAAAAGCCTGACAAAACGCATTATGCATAAAGCATCCTGCAATAGACACAATGAATATATCCCATTGAACAGATGTCTTCAGACAGAAAAGGTAAGCTTTGTAGTGTGCAGTGACAGAGAGTTCTAGACACAGGTACAGACAGAAGCAAAATGGATTAGCATTTTCTTCAAGCTGTAGGAGATACAAAGCTCAGTTCCCTTCATCTCTAAATACTTCAATAAAGGAATATGCATACAGAAATACAATGCATTTATCAGCTGGACATAAAAAAACGAAATTCACTGGGCACCTCGTTCTACAGAACTACAGATATTTATTTTATACACTGTCCAGAACTCATACAAAACTTACTTAAGCAGGATTTTGGCTCGTTTGGCACTTGAAAAATTCTCCAGCTGCAAGGATTCTTGGGTGAGAAAAGCAACAGCCAGGTGGAAATAGTTATTCCATAGCTAGAATAGAAAGTAGTAGCAATTACTTATCTCAGTCATGCATTTGCAACTCAACACAAAAGTAATATTTAAAGAGAATCTAGAAGGATTTTGAGTAATTGTATTTTTATTTTAAAATTGCTGATTTATAGCTTTTTTTATTTTAATACAACCTTTAGTTTACTTATATATATATAATAAATGCACGGTGAACCCATGACCCTAGACATTATGCTTTTTATTTTACAGAGAACAAAGCAGACCCTCTTTTCATTAAGGCAGGCCATAGTTGGTGCAAATTTCTTTCCTGTAACCACAGGTTGCAGGAAAGAAATTTGCAGAATTCCCCCATCAACACAGACAGTGCTTACAGGGAAATCCCTCCTGCCAAACAAAAGTCTGCTTCCGATGGGAGGGGGAAGCCTGACGGGAGAAGACAGTTCTTGTTGCTAACGGCTATAGCAGCCACTGGTGATAACTGCAAGTGAATCCGGCGGGCTGGTTGTACCCAAGTTGATCAATTGACTTGATACATTCAGCCTGCCCATTAACGGTTCGAATCTCCTGCTGAACCAGCTTAGATTCAAACCGTCTATGGCCGGCCTAAGTCCTTCTATAAGACCAAAACATTGCAAGGCAGGGGAATGGCGGGGACTTGTAATGTAGTGGTCAGAAATGGGAGCCATATCAGCAGTGGAGGGTGCACAAGAATCCAACATCTGGAAGGTGTAGCTCTACCAGATGGAACAATAGAATCCTTAAGTACAATTTTTATGAAGGCCCATCTGTAGTTTTAGGTGACCAACCAACCACCGCCAAATAACTTCTATTACAATGTTAACATTGTTGTGATTAGTGATATGGGGTTTATAACCTGGACCACAGCATTCAAATTGGAGCAGGGTTGAGTATGTAACATACTGTACAGCTGACAGTGTTGTAGTTTGTATATTGCATACAGTGTTGTCCAAAAAAAAAAAAAAAAAAACGTCAGCGCTAAACCCAGGGGGAATATTTAACCACTTAAGCCCTGAACCATTTGGCTGGAAAAAGACCAGAGCACTTTTTGCGATTCGGCACTGCGTCGCTTTAACTGACAACTGCACGGTTCTGCGACGTGGCTCCCAAACAAAATTGACGTCCTTTTTTTCCCCACAAATAGAGCTTCCTTTTGGTGGTATTTGATCACCTCTGCATTTTTTTTTTTTGCGTTATAAACAAAAAAATAGCGTCAATATTGAAAAATAACGCACTTTTTTTTTACTTTTTGCTATAATAAATATCCCCAAGAAATATATAGAAAAACATTTTTTTTTCCTCAGTTTAGGCCGATACGTATTCTTCTACATATTTTCGGTAAAAAAAAAAAAAAAAAAAAATCGCAATAAGCGTTTATTGATTGGTTTGCACAAAAGTTATAGTGTCTACAAAATAGGGGACATTTTATGGCATTTTTATTAATAATTTTTTTTCACTGGTGGCGATCAGCGATTTTTATCATGATTGCGACGTTATGGCGGACAGATCCGACACTTTTGGCGCGATTTTGGGACCATTCACATTTATACAGTGATCAGTGCGATTAAAAATGCATTGATTACTGTGTAAATGTGACTGGCAGTGAAGGGGTTAATCACTAAGGGGCAGTGAAGGGGTTAAGTGTGTCCTAGGGAGTGATTTTAACTGTAGGGGGGCGTGTCTATGTGTGACACGACACTGATCGCCACTTCCAATTATAGGGAGCTGTGATCAATGTCCTGTCACTAGGCAGAACGGAGAAATGCTTGCTTACATCAGCATTTCCCCGTTCTTCCTCTCCGTGAGATGATCGCAGGTATCCCCGCGGACATCGAGTCTACGGGACCTGCGGTCGCACTCACGGAGCTCGCGGCGGCGGGGCGCGCGCAAACCGCTTCTTAAAAGGCAACGTACAGGTACGTTAATATGCCTGTACGTGCCCTCCTGCCGACGTAAAATGGCGTGAGCCGGTCGGCAAGTGTTTAATCACGCTTCTTTTCACAATGCTCATCACTGACCGGGAAGTCCTCCAAACTGCAAAAAAACATACTGGAGGGCCAACCACCTTGTGCATGACCATTAATATGTTCTATTAAATCCAACAAAAAGCATCAAGCAAAACTGATCTGCTCCAGTCAGAACACAACAAAACTCCTCCTAGGAACAAATGGTTGGATGGATGATGGTTTTCAACGGTCAAGAGCTCTGAGGAAAAGGGCTTTCTCCCCGAAAAACATGTCAGCCATCCAACCATTTGTTCCTAGGATGAGTTTTGATGTGTTCCGACTGGAGCAGATCAGTTTTGCTTCATGTTTTTTATCAGCTTGTGAGTATCCATTTGTCTTTGTGGATTCAATAAAACATATTAATGGGAATGCATGAGGTGGTTGCGCCCTCCTGTATTTTTTTTTGTATATGGCATACAGCACCGTATATCGAAAGGTCACATCACAATACACCCAGCACATGCAGGGCCAGATAAGTACTTTCTATTGTGTGGTTGCTGCAGCGGGCTCAGTACTGCCAATTAACTGTGCATTCTGGCTTTGCACAACTAGCCACTATATATTTAAAGGTCCTCAACTGACTATAAACCACCCCTTCTTCATATGGCATGCTTGGCCATGGCCTAAGTGGCCTAATGGCAAATCTGGACCCAAGCACATTATTGGAACATCATATTTTGTTATCTGCAGGCCCGTTCCTGACCCTCCCAATCCTAGACCTGTTTACACCAACTCTGTACCACCCACACTTGCTAAAACTATGGTGCAGCTCTACATAGAAACTAATCGGCTTCTTTTTTTCAAAGTATAATTGAACAAGCTGAAGTTAGAAGTTGATTGGCTATCATGCACAGCTGCACCAGATTTTGCACTCTCCAGTTTTAGTAAACCAACCCCTTTGTCTGATTGCCATTGTTTTTCCCTGATAAGCCAGTACGGGTGGCAATACATATGTTTTTATGATCTAGCTCTAACATTTCCTAGTAACACTTGATGTGTTTGCATTAATAAAGGAATATTAACAGTATAAGGCTGCTTTAAGTAGATTGAATTCAGCATCTACAGGCTAGACTGGATTATATTCTTTCAGATCAGCACAACAGGAAAGAACTATTAGTTAAATGGCTCCCTGATGTACACTATGATCTTTATTTTTTTTTTACTAAGCATGCAAGTGAAGTAGTCATAAGAGTTGAAATCTTTTGCTTGCCAGGCAACTGCTCTTTATAAACCATCTGTGTTCTTAGCAGTTCTGTTTCCTGCAACCTTTGCATATGTCCAGCATTAGACATTAAATGGCTGCATTATTGTGCACTTCTGTACAGCGGAGGAAAATACTTAGCACTACTTAGGCCTCTCTTTTTAAACTGTAGTACAGCATGTAGCCTTTTATAACATCAGATGTTTTTCAAGTTTGCATTTTATATTATCAAAAGTATTACAAAATGTCTGTGTGTCTATTGCTAGTAAATTACTGGGATGCTTCATCTCCTTTAAGAGAACCTGTCATGAAGTAATACAAGAGCTACTAGTGCCGACTTGTTTTTGAAAGTCTAAAATCCAGCAATCCGATGCTGCTCAAGGCTCCTTACAGCTGCATGCACACACACACACACACACACATACATACATACATATATATATATATATATATACACATATACATAAATGGCCTATTAGGAGCCTTAAAAAGCATTGCACCCACTATCAGCAGATCATGGGTGTAGTGCAAGGCTCCTGCAGACTGCAGTCTGTGTAGCTGTCTGCCTGTGCCTCTGATACGGGCAGGCAGTTACTAAATGACAGGAAGCTCAATGAACTTCCTAAAGCGCTCATCAGTGCCCTGGTAGTTCATTGAGAACTAAGAAATGTCAGCTGCTAAGGCTGTCAGTACATGTTGATCATTAATTCACAAATCTCTGTGAATGAATGACGCGCTCGTATGTGCGGAGCACTCACTCTTTTTGAATTGTGACAGCGGGTGTGGAGAGAAGATCCCCAGCCCACTGTCACAAAGAAGGGGGGGGGGGCGGGGGAAGAGCAAGCAGATGCTGAACATGTTACAGGTTACACCCTAAATATGGATGTAACCCATAACATCTTCAGAAAGGTGAAGTTATCCTTTAAAGCTTAACACCTGGATCAGCAAATATTGTCTAAACACATGTGTATTCTTGAGTAAGATGAAACTTTGCCTTTGTGAGAGGTTTACTGTAATACAGACAGATCACTGCTGATGGCCTACCTTTCCATTAAGTATAGTTGCCTATAAACACCCCTCTTCTCTGCTCAGAGACCTCACTCTAACTGCTGTAACACAGATATGGGGGAGCATGTGACTTTGCTCATAGGACAGTGCTAGGGCTTAGGTGGCCAACAGCCAAAACCAGAGTTTACTCACAGCGGCCTCCTGCAGCTTGGGATGTGACATAGTAACATGGATATGTGAGCATATTTTGCTTAGGGAACAATGGGCGAGTGATAGTATCTCTCAAAAAAGTTAATAAATGTCAGTTTCTCCTAATATTGTACTTATGAAATAGAATTCCCCTTACCTGCAGCTCAAAGTTTGTTTGATCCAAAAACATCTTGTTTAGCATGTCGGCATACTGATTAATAGCTCTTAAGAACACTCTGCAAAATCAAGGGGAAAGAGCACAATTACCCACATTCTGCAATATCATCAGTTGTACATTTTAATAGCAAAGAAAACAAGAAATTAATGGTATAAGTTATCTGTCAAAAAATACTGAACGCTGGCCCTGTGCTCTAGGAGGTCTCTAATGGAGGGCGAGTAAATGCCCACAGGGCACAAATAGGGAAAATAGACTGTAAGCTGCTATGGGCATCAATGACTGATGTGAATTCTTCTAAAGTTCTCCAGAATATTGTGGCATGCTATAAAAAGGAAGCACTTTTAACAGAAATTTCCAGGCTTGTTCAGCTCCTTTCCTTTATGCACACTGATCTTCCCTTTATCAGCTATAAAGCCACCTCAAAATTCTGACTGGTATCTGTGACCATGCAACAGATTACCAGAGGAACTTGATATTCATAGATTTTTACACTGCAGCTATAAGTATAATGTATACAAAGAATACTGTACACTCAAAATAAACTCCCGTGGGTTAGGTGCTTGGTGAAACAAGCGCATGACCTATGTCTATTATTACCTGTTGATCTAGCCAGAAATGTAGTGTTCTTATCACTTCCTCTGAGCTGAACTGGAATCATAAAACAATATTATCTTCCTTTTGTAAACGACTAATCTACGGTTCCCCCACGTAATGAAGATGAACAAATACAAACAGGTATGGGATACAGTGGAGGAGTGAGCATAGCCACCCAGGGACAGGAGTACCCGGTGAAAATACTTGGTAAGATATAATACAGTTTGTTATGGGGATTAAATTAGACATGTGCAATCGTTATCGGCCGAATTTTGGGGATTTTCGTGTTAGTTTTAACAAATCGATAACAAACGTGCAGAATCCGAAAGACTCTAAATAAAAGAATGCTTTATTTTCGTACCCATTATATTTTCGTATAGTTGCGACAACAGTTTGATATAGACAGATAGAAGATTTGACATGACGGTGACAATAGCGATCTGTGTCTATCGAACCTGCGGTCGAAATTGCCCAACCTAACTCTACAAGTCCAAGATTCTTCGACATAGAGAGAAAAGATTCAACATTATAGTGACAATAGTAAAAGAGCTGTTAGTGGTCGCTGCTTCGACATGAAGATTCGACAAAGCAGCTAAAAACACATTATAGCCGCGAGCGGACATTTGCGGTCAAATGCTTCACCCATAGGCTAGAACACCCCCCCCCCCCCACCAAGGTTTTGGGTTCACATCAGGACAGGAATACAGGAGAAATCTTCCAATGATTCTGGTGACTCTGGAGTCACAGCAGGATTCCCTCACTTTGGTAGGGATTTCCTCTCACTTCCTGTTTTGGCTATGAAACAGGAAATGAGGGAGAAATTTCCCCAATAGGACACAGATCGCAAAAAAAAAAAAAAAAAAAAAAAAAAAACTGACAGAGGTCGTGTACTTTATCCAAATTGAAAAAAAAAAAAAAGTTTTTCCTTTAGTAACACTTTAGATGACAGCAGTAAACCAGTTACAACAGAAAGATCAGAACATATCCAGCCCTACAGAAATGTTAAATAACGCCTAAAGGTTATTTCAGTTATGAATGGATGCTGGTAGGCTTGGTCTTTCAATAGCAAGAATGCTTTTCTGATGTTCCAATCCCTGCCACCACCCTACAATGAAGGCTCATGCCTGCTACTTTGTTCTGTAAAAAAGCAATATAAAAAGGACACCATCCAAGCAAAAGTAAGACATGTTTTAATTGATGCTTTAGGTAGCTGTATCTAGATATTCCAGCACAAATATCACATCACTGCATTCCGAGACTTAAGAGTGAACTTTTAAAGAAAGCTTACTATTTCCTACATCCAGGAAAATCAAACAATTGTGCAAATATAACCTTTTGCTTTTTTATTTGCTTTTGTGGTCCCCAAGAAATCCTCAATGCCCTGTAATTCCCAGACAGGCTTCATCAAATGCAAAAGAAAGTATCAATAGAGTATCCCGGGCATTGTTCTATATGTACATATTTAACCCCCATCACTACTACCAACTTCCAGATGAGATGAGCAAGAACAGCAGAGAAATGCTGGGAATGAGCTCTTCCTTATAATAAAAATTGTTGGCTGCTCAACTCTCCCTACAACCCCTTATAAATATTAATTTGTTTTTAACTGTTAAAGAACAAGCCACTGCTGGTTCTAGGGTTAAAATTTCCAGAAATGACTGCATTAAAATGCAAGATGTGGCAAAAACACAGATCAGGTATTCAGAACATTTTGTTTCTCACAAAGGTGCAGTTATACTTCACTGGGTAATCCATCTGTTAAAAAGGTACACCATATCTTCTTCAGTGGTTCAAATACAGAATACAAGCATGCAGTTTTTAAAAGAAGGCTCATTACATTTGGTCACGGCTGTCAGTCACTCTGGCACTCTATGAGCCATTCCACTGTATTCACCAGTCTGTCTCTGGCACAGGTGATAGCAAGCGAAGAATATAATCAATACCCATAATTATTTCAGTCCACGGAACGAAATAATGAAAAAGATAACAACTATCATGAAGTCACAAGACTATTAGCTTCTTTAATTACCAAAAATCACAGATATTAGGCTGATCCACTACGTGCTTTCCCTGTTTTACGTTGAAAAACTGATGATATAGACCAGGTGCGTTAAGCGGATGACACTGTGTATCATATGGCAGTTTACATGACTGGAGTGCGGGTGTGTAAATGAAAAAATGTGCTCCATTGACGATTGTGGTGCGATTTCATGCTTTAATAAAACTTGCTGCAATTCAAAGATTAGTTGGTGTTCGATCATTTTCTACAATATCTAAAAGAGAACTAGAGAGGAGATAAGTCTGGTCCTTCATGCAGCAGTGGGTTCTGGGTTAAGTCCATAATTGCTAAGGTATGCATGCAAGCGAATGGTTTTCCACACCATCCAAATCACAATGAAATCTGCAAGGATTGTAGAACCAGGAAACTTAAAGGGATATTAAAGTCTCATTTTTTTTTGTTAAAAATAACAAACATGTTACACTTACCTGCCCTGTGCAGTGGATTTGCACAGAGCAGCCAATACCCTCCTCTTCTCGGGTCCCTTTTTGGCGCTCCTGGCCCCTCCTTGTTGAGCGCCCCCACAGCAAGCAGCTTGCTGTAGGGGCACACAAGCCGAGTCACAGCTCCCTGTGTCCAGTCAGAAATGGAGCCATGCATCCTCTCTCTCCTCATTGGCAGGCTAACTTTGATTGACAGCAGCAGGAGCCAATGGCGCTGCTGTCTCAGCCAATGAGGGGGGGAGTTCCAGGCAGCTGAGACACTCCTGCATAATCGCACAATCTAGATGGTGCTCAGGTAAGTATTAGGGGGGCTGAGGGGGCTGCTGCACATGGAAGACTTGTTCTCTTAATGCATAGAATGCAATAAGATAAAAAAACCTTCTGCCTTTACAACCATTTTAAGTTTTAATATTGCTTTAATATAAAAAGGGACTGCACAATCACATCTGCCCTTTGTGGGCCTGAGGAAGGGCAAATGTGGCTGTTAGAAATCATTGTGGCGCTATGATCTTTGAGGACTTTGCAAGTAGCAGCACGGTCTGGCAGCCAGTGAACACACAGAATCCAAGATAGACAAGAGCAATATATTGAAGAAAGGTTCAACACAATACAACTGGGCCCCGCAGGTAGGTATGTCTGTTCAGAGCAACCTGCAAACTGTAATAGCGGTCTGTAGACTTGAAAGATGCTGATAGTGCCTGCAACAAGGAGCGAAATGCAGTCTGACCAGTCCACACCCAAAGGGGAGGATTCCTGAAGCAAGGTAGACTTAGACCCTGCACTGTCCTTCCTCCTCCAGAGCCTTTCTCTATCTCTTAGCACTGTCCCTTCACTAGCCACTCGCATAAAGCACGCCAAACCTGAGAGCCGGAGTTTTAAATAGATTCTGCCTGACCCAAGATGGTCGCCAATGTCATGTGGGGTGCCAGCGCCCAATCGGACAGCTTTTTCCCTGTGACAGAGGAAATCATAGAAGAACCAAGTTCCTCACAATTTCCTTCCCCTTCTACATTGCCACTTTGGTCGAGCACCACCTACAGTGGAGAATACAGATTTCACCTGCCTACACTTTATAACTAAAACACCTAATTTAAAGGATGGCAAGTTACATCAAGCACAGTTTTAATCAAGACTACTCAAGATGATGTATTGCATAGTGCCACAGAGAAGCAGGAAGTAGTAAACTACATTGGTTACATCTCGAAGGTGGACAAAAATAAAAATCTATAAAAAGCTATTTCAAAGTTGTACAACAAATGTATTTTGGAATGTGAACTATATGCGTAATAAATAACTGGAAATTAAGAAAAATCTAGTGACATTCTGGCCTGCAGCTGGACCAATGCAATGTGTACAAATATTGCAGCTCTGCATATGCCAGGCATTCACAAATGGGATCCAGATGGTCTGTGCAGAGCAGAAACGAATTACAGCGAAAATTGAATGTTTTACTTGCTATTCAAATGACTTAAGTATTGATCTACATTTAAAAAAAGCAGCATTATTCCAGTAAAGTCTAATTAATACCATTAATCTGGAGGCCAGACTTGTATCTCTGCATAGTGGCCTGTCAGTGTCGTGTTGGTGACAACAGCAGGCTTCCTTTACATTAGTGATGATAAAGTAAGCAATAACACTGCTCTGATACTGTATTAACGAGATCTTACATTACCAAAAGGGAGCAGATTTTACTGGTGGAATTAGCTCGGCCCTCAGGTCTCTTGGTCTATGTTGTCTAGATATGGCTTCATTTCCCAGGAGAACCATTGGATATGAACATTAAATTCAGCACAACCATTAGGATAAGGTATTATATAAACATTTTTTTTAAATAAAATTGACAGAATTGCTATTGCCGACTTGTTTTTGAAGGTGCAAGGCCTGGGACTGTCATCTTGATTCTAGCTTTACTACTTGAGTCAATAAACTGGAAGCATGTGTTTAGTCGGAGTCCTAATTTGTGAAAGCTTGTACACCTTTAAAAACACAAGTCAACAGCTGAAGCTTCCATATTTCTACTCTGTTCCCTTTTTTTTTTTTTTTTTTTTTCCCAACAAAGTTTTTTATTGTGAATCAGAATACATACAAGTCATAACATTTGCACGTATTTATACATGTATACATTGCAATGTAATTGTACGTGATATAAAGATGGTTACATACATGAATGGTCTGTAGTACATTTCTTCTGATGTTCTCTATTGATATTATCGTTTAATATAGGGTATAATTATAGTATTTTCATTGAGGAGAGGTATTTCTCCAGTACATAGAAATTTATATTGGTCATGAGCAAGTTTCCGAGTCCTGTAGCCATCGATCCCATATTCTATTGTGTTTGTCTGGGCATCCTCTATTTATGTATATCACCCGTTTATATGGGAGTGTCCCATTTACCTCTGCTTTCCATTCTTTAATCTCGGGTGGTAAGGGACGCATCCATTTCCTAGCTATTATCTTTCTGCATGAGAACAGGGTCTCCTGCAGAAATACCTTGGTGTATTTTTCCATTGGGCTTGGGAACACACCCAACAGGCATTGTTTGGGGTCCAGTGTCACAGGTGAACCCATGTTGTCATGAAGAAAGGTTACTATCTGCTTCCATAGGCCCTGTATCTGAGGGCATGACCAGAGGAGATGGTAGAACGAACTCTCTGTGGACTTACACATTGGACACACTGCTGGACAGTTGTGTTTGTATCTGGCTATCCTATGCGGGGTTAGGTATGTACGGTGTATTATATTTAATTGTGTCAACCTGTCTGACAGTTTGGGAGATACCTCTTTACATGTGTCCAGTGCTTCTTCCCATTCCTCATTTTCTAGGTTACCCAGATCCCTTTCCCAGCGGGATTTGAGGCCGTATATTATTTTTGTGGCTATTGGGGTAGTGAGCATGTTGTAGAAACAGGATATTAATTTTTTTGGGTCTGTGTCTTTTATGATTGCTATTAGAGGATTGGGGGCTGACTGTGGTGGGGGTTGCGGAAATTGTGCCTGTATTGCATGTCTCAATTGGAGGAATCTGAATACCATGTTGTTGGCTAGATGGAATTCCTCTTTAAGGGTGTCAAAGTTTTTAAGGGTTCCGTTTGACCAGACATGGTGTAAGTAGAGTATACCCCTCTCCAACCAAGGTCTCGGGTCATGAATATTATGGAGCTCTGGTAGGTCTCTGTTGCACCATAAGGGAGTGAAGTCGTTGTGTCTGGGTATATTGAGTTTGTTGTTTGCGAGTTCCCAGATGCGTCTATATTGATACAACAGGGATGTTTTGTGTGTGTTACCTTCGTTGGTCTTAGTGCCCACAGTGATAGCATATATGGAATCTGAGGTTTCTTGGGCCCATTGTGGGCAGATTAGCATCCGGAATCTTTCACTGTCCACCTTATCTATATGGTAAAGTTGGGAGAGTTGGGACGCAATATAGTAGTAATTAAGGTCCGGAAGTGCTGTACCCCCCATGTCTGTTGGGTTTTTGAGGGTTTGCCATGCAATCTTGTGTCTATTTTTTCCCCACACAAAGGGCTTGAGAAGGGACTCCATTATTTTAAAGTGTTTTAGAGGTATGTATGTTGGGGTGTGCCAGAGTATATATAATATTTTAGGGAGTAATATCATTTTTATAAGGTTAATGCGACCCCACACTCCTAGGGGTAGTCTAGTCCACGATTGTGTTTTAGTTTTAATAAGGGAATATAATGGTTTAATGTTTAGTGTTATGTAGTCTGCTGGATTTTTGGAGGTATTTATTCCTAAGTATTTAATTGTGTCTACTCTTTGTAATGGTAGGGTGGCTTGGAATTCCGTGGGTGGGAAAGTGTCTATTGGTAAAACTTGGGATTTCCCCCAATTTATTTTGAGGCCCGAGAATTTCCCGAAACGTTCAATTGTCTGGAGAGCCCGGTGGAGGGAAGGACCTGGGTCCGCCAGATATAGTAGTGTGTCATCAGCGTACATGCTGATTTTTTCTGTGAGGGTTCCGGTTTTTAATCCTATGATCTCTGGGTCTGTCCGGATAGAAACAGCCAGTGGTTCCGCAGCCAGAGCGTACAGCAGTGGGGACAATGGGCAGCCCTGTCTCGTGCCTCTGTGGAGGTCGAACTTCTGAGACGGCCATCCATTTGCCACCACCCTGGCCGTGGGGTTCTGGTACAGTAATTGTACCCATTGAATAAAGTTTGGACCAAAACCATATCGTTCAAGACAGCACCAGAGGTATCCCCACTCAACCGAGTCGAAAGCCTTGGCAGTATCAAGGGTGACTATCACCCTTGTGCCCACATTCTCATGTGTGGCCTGCAGGTTTATAAATAATTTCCGTAGGTTAAAGGAAGTGTTACGTCCCGGCATAAAACCAGCCTGGTCAGCATGTATAAGGTTGAGTATCGCTTGATTGAGTCTCATGGCTAGAATTTTGGCCAGAATCTTAATATCAGCCTGTAGTAATGAGATAGGGCGGTAGGATTCCAGGTGACCCAAGTCCTTGCCCGGTTTAGGCATCAAGACAATTGTGGCCTCACCCATAGAGGGTGGGAGGGTGAATTGTTGAAACATGACATTATAAAGGGTAAGCAGTTTGGGGGTGATTATTTCATTGTAATGTGAGTAAAATTCTATGGGTAACCCATCTGAGCCAGGGGATTTAGATTTGGCGAAACTTGCAATTGCGGCGTCTATTTCTTCTTTAGTGAGAGGGGCCTCTAGAAGTTCCCTTTGTTCAGGCGTAAGTTGCGGGAATGTTACTCCTTCCAGAAAGGAGATCATATCATCTGGTCCCTCCTGGGTCCTAGAATTGTATAAGTCCTCAAAGAACTCCCTAAATTTGGATGACACAACAGGAGGATCTGTGATTTTTTGCCCCTCTGGGCTATGCAGTGCAATTACCACTGGGGGTTTGTCCTCATTCCGAGCTAGAAACGCCAGAAGTTTTCCAGCTCTCTCACCCTGCTCAAAATATTTCTGTTTGGCAAAAAATAATTTCTGTCTTGCTTTTTCGTATTGGAGTTGGTTCATGATCCTGGATTGTAATTTTAAGTGGGAGGCATTAGCTTGGGATGGGTCATTTTGATATATGTGTTCTATGCGTGAGAATTCAGTCTCCGCCCTCTCATATATATCTGATGAGTTTGCTTTGATCTTGTTGATGCGAGTTATTAAGGTAGCCCTGGCGTGTTTTAAAAGTTTCCCATACTATCGGAAAAGAGGCAGTGCTTGTGTTTTCCAGAAAGAAGGTCTCCCATTCGGCCGACAAGTCGTCATCCTCTGGCAACAATGTCAGCCAGAACGGATTAAGGCGCCATGAAATTGGTGGTTTATCTATATGGAAGGTGAGGGTGATCCAATATGGAGCGTGATCCGAGAGCAGTCTAGGACCAAACTCTGTCTCAAGGAGACGTGCTAACAGATTTTGGGATATAAAAATAAAGTCAATTCTTGACATGGTATTGTGTGTTGCTGAGAAGCAGGAGTATTTACGCGTGTGCGGGTGTTTATGCCTCCAGGTGTCCATCAAGTGAAAAGGTGAGAAAAGCCTGGCAAGTTTAGTATCTCTGGGGGGGTTTGTAGCAGGTGAAGTTGGTCTCAGTCTGTCCAGCTCCTCATTGAGTGTACTATTGAAATCTCCCATCCATATTGTCTGAGCTGTTGGGTATTTTGCTATAAAGGAGATTCCCTCTAGTAGTATGGAAGTGGAAAATGGGGGAGGGACATAGACAGCTAAGATCAAAAAGGGTTCCCCGTGTAATTTAGTGGATATAAATATAAATCTACCTTGTGGGTCAGTGTGTAGCTCACATAATTCAAAGTGCACTGTTTTTGCGATAAGTACCGAGACACCTCTCGAGTGTGATGTATGGGTTGAGTGGAATGCCCAACCCACCCACGGGCGACGCAGTGTCATCTGAAGTCTACCCTCAATGTGGGTCTCCACCAGGGTCACCACATCCGCTCTTTGTTTTTTAATAAATGTAAGGGCTGCCGCCCGTTTAATTTTATCACGTAATCCCCTCACGTTCCATGTAAGGAACTTCAGTGATATTTTAGGCATTGTTGTTTGTGCTTATATTTTAGTATGTTAATGTAGCTTTTAGCCCCATTGTAGCGGGACGATGTAGGAAGGTTAAACAGCAGGGATGTGTGATATACCATATTATATTTGTCCAGTAAGCACCCGATGGGACCGGGACGCGCTGGTGTTGTGGACGTAGCAGTTAAAGTGTGCACGTTTAAGCCTAGTTTTTCAGCTTCCCTTTTCCGCTCCCCCCTCCCAGCAACCTCCCCCATCCAGTCAGTGCCAGCCTGTATCAGTAACAGATTTTTCTTTATGTTTTTGCATCTAATAGCGTGATAAAAGAAGAGATAATAAAAGGGCAATAAATAAAATGAGACGGATTTCTGTGCACCCAGCCTGAGGCTCCCTTTCCTTAGAAGAAACAGAACAGAAAGTGTCGGATTTCCAATATATCTGCCGTATAACATGCTATGGGTAACGACTGAGCACCAGTTAAACGTGGGATATAGCACTGTCACACACAGGTTAACCGGAGCACGTGCAGTTGGATCTGGCTTTTTAGTTTCCCCCTCCTCCCCCCCTGATACGTATTCTCTCCAATTGGTCTCGGTGTGTATGCATGACAATGCTTTCCCCACAAACCTAGACTTGACACTATATTGAAGGGTAACATATTTATATAGGAACGGGAGTTGTAATAGAATATGCTTTTGTGATCTCAATCTATACCCTACTTTCCTTAATTGGAGAAAAACAGAAATGATTATATTCTTTCTGGTTGTGTGATGTAACTCACTATATGCAACATCTGAACACCAGTGAAACAAAAGGTATGTCAGCACCATACGCTTAAACATTAAAACACTTACATTGAAATTTAACTTGTAGGTTTCCCCTCCCCCCTCCCCCCTCCCTGCTTTGCATCTTCCCCAACTGATGCTAGCATTCACCCATAACAAAACTTTCTGTATAGTCTCGGCCCTGACGGCATATTGAGAAAAAAAATAATGAAAGTAAAGTACTTGAAGTAGGATGGTTGTCTGTGCCCCTCCAAACTTCTCTTTCCATGGAAGAAAAAACACAGAGAGGACTAGCCTCTCTTCACTCAGGTGTGTAGTCGGAGTTTGCACATTATCAAGATTGGTGTTGTGGTATTTTCTTCTTGGGCCGCCAGGTTCAGACTTGTATGGGGGCTGAGTACGCTGCACTCTGCTTGTGGACTGTAGGACCACAGTAGTCCAGAGCTCCATTGAGATGTAAAAAGTAATGTGTGTAGTTCGATCATTTAGGGATTTGTCCCAGAAAAGTTCCAGCATTGTGTAACAGAAATGTTCCGCAGAATACAAACTGGATTTAAGCCCACAAGAGGGGAGTATATGTAGATATTTGTGTAGGCACTGTGTCCCTCTACCCCTTGGGCTATTCTTCACAACGGTAACAACTGGCGAAGTAAATAGGGGTGGGTGTTCAGTGGAGAATAATAGTGGATTGTTGTTGCATCTGTGTCAGAGGTGTGCATGTGGAAGATTAACGCATGATTACATACTCACAGACACTTTAATCCGCCTTTTCCAGGTTGTTTCTGCGTTCCAACCAGGCCATCAGCTCAGCAGGATCTTCAAAAAAGGAAACTCGGCCGTCGTGTTCCACTCGGAGTCGCGCTGGAAACAGCATGGCATATTTCATGTTGAGGCTTCTAAGTTTGCGCTTTGCTTCCATGAAATTTTGTCTGCGTCGCTGCACCTCCGCCGAAAAGTCAGGGAACACCGCAATTTTAACGTTGCCTAGGGGGATGTTGCCCCTTTCCCTTGCAAGTCGCAGGGCAGCGTCTCTATCTCTGTAGTTGAGCATTTTGGCTATAAAAGTACGTGGTGGGGCTCCTTGTGGCGGCGGTCTGGCGGGCATGCGATGGGCTCTTTCAACTGCCAGCATGGGGGAGAAGGCCTCTCTACCATAGGTCTTGATGAGCAACTGCTCCAGGAAAAGCGTGGGATCCTTACCCTCAGCCCCCTCCGGCAGACCAATGAGGCGGAGGTTACATCTCCTGCTTCTGTTCTCAAGGTCTTCTTGCTTGGAGAATAGTTGTTGGATTTGCTGCTTCATGTGGTGCACCTCCGTTCTCATTGGGGGAATGGTGTCTTCCATATCGCTGATGCGGGTTTCAGTTTCTTTAACGCGGTCTCGAAGTTTGTGGAAGTCTTGTCTGATCAAGGATATGTCTACCTTGACTTCTTCTATCTGTGAGGCAAGTGATGTTCTGCAGAGGTTTATTGCTTCCAGCAGCTTTTCTGTGTCTCCCGCTGTGCGCTCCTCGCCATGTGTATTGTCGCCATCATTTTCTGCCTGTTCCTCCCTGTCCTGACGGCGGTATTGGTCCAATTTAGATACGGCAGCTTTCTGAGATTTCGATGGCGACATGATTTTTTTTTTTTGCCCAGATGTTAGGGTATCTGGGAAAGTGGGGACAGGAGTTAATCTTGTTGTGTCCGTATGTGGGGTATTACCCCTCCTCTCTCAGCGGTATTGGCAGACTGGAGCTATGCCCTGTGGGACACAGAGGGCCGAGTATGCAGCGGTGGAGGGGGAGAGCAGGACCGCAGGCTATGTTACAGTACAGGCAGAGGAGGTAGGTGTACCAAAATGGCCGCCGGTCTCAGCACAGGGATCTAGGCCGCAATCCAGGCCGTTTTCTCTGGGCCTTTGATAAGTATATAGGCTGGTAGTCAGGGGGATGAGTGCAATAGCGTTCTCCCAGGGGGTTATCCCGCAGCTAGGTACCTGTATGGTGCTGTAGGCTTCAGGCAGGGCCGCAGATGAGGAGGACCAAGATGGCCGCGACCTCCGGTGGTAGGCCGAAGCCGCGGTCTAAATTTAGTGAGCCGCCGGGCGGGAGATCGCCGCTCCGTTCGGGCCGTCACGCGCTCTCTCCCCACAAGAACCGGATAGTTCTGTTCCAGGTGTCCCAGGGACACAATCCAGCTGATTTGCTGGTACAGGATACGCAGGATTGATGAGGATTAGGAGTGATAGACGGAGCTCTATATCAATGCGTCCTACTCCATGCTGCGTCAGGCCACCCACCTACTCTGTTCCCTTTTAAGCAAAATTGTAATTCTTCCTGCATCTTGTGACAGCTCAGTGACCGACATTTTTTTATCATGGACTTTAATTGTTCATGTATAAATGGAATGCATCTTCAATTTTATATATATACACATACACACACACATATATATACACACACAAATGTATTTTATTGGGATTTTACATGATAGACCAACACAAAGTGGCACATAATTGTGGCGTGGAAGGAAAATGATTAATGTTTTTTCACATTTTTTACGAATAAATACGTGAAAAGTGTGGCGTGCATTTGTATTCAGCCCCCTTTACTCTGATACCCCTAACTAAAATCTAGTGGAACCAATTGCCGTCAGAAGTCACCTAATTAGTAAATGAAGGCCAAGGAACACACCAGACAGGTTAGGGATAAAGTTGTGGAAAAGTTTAAAGCAGGGTTAGGTTATAAAAAAAAAAATAGCTTTGAACATCTCACGAAGCACTGTTCATCCATCATCCAAAAATGTAAAGAGTATGGCACAACTGCAAACCTACCAAGACATGGCCGTCCACCTAAACTGACAAGCCGGGCAAGGAGAGCAATCAGAGAAGCAGTCAGGAAGCCCATGGTAACTCTGAAGAAGCTGCAGAGATCCACAGCTCAGGTGGGAGAATCTGTCCACAGGATAAATATTAGTCGTGGACTCCACAAATCTGGCCTTTATGGAAGAGTGGCAAGAAGAAAGCCATAGTTGAAAGAAAGCCATAAGAATTCCCTTTTGCAGTTTGCGAGAAGCCATGTGGGGGACGCAGCAAACATGTGGAAGAAGGTGGTCTAGTCAGATAAGACCAGAATTTAACTTTTAGGCCTAAAAGCAAAATGCTATGTGTGGTGGAAAACTAACACTGCACATCACCCCGAACACACCATCCCCACCGTGAAACATGGTGGTGGCATCATCATGTTGTGGGGATGCTTTTCTTCAGCAGGGACAGGGAAGCTGGTCAGAGTTGGTGGGAAGATGGATGGAGCCAAATACAGGGCAATCTTAGAAGAAAACCTGTTATGCCCTGTACACACGGTCGGACATTGATCGGACATTCCAACAAAATCCATGGATTTTTTCTGACGGATGTTGGCTCAAACTTGTCTTGCATATACATGGCTGCACAAAGTTGTCAGAAAATCCAATCGTTCTGAACGCGGTGATGTAAAACACGTACATCGGGACTATAAACAGGGCAGTAGCCAATAGCTTTCGTCTCTTAATTTTTTCTGAGCATGCGTGGCACTTTGTGCGTCAGATTTGTGTACACACGATCAGAATTTCCAACGAAACAGATTTTGTTGTTGCAAAATTTTATAGCAAGCTCTCAAACTTTGTGCGTCGGAAATTCCGATGGAAAATGTGTGATGGAGCCCACACACGGTCGGAATTTCCGACAACAAGGTCCTATCACACATTTTCTGTCGGAAAATCCGACCATGTGTACAGGGCATTAGAGTCTGCTAAAGACTTGAGACTGGGGTGGAGGCTCACCTTCCAGCAGGACAACGACCCTAAACATACAGCCAGAGCTACAATGGAATGATTTAGATCAAAGCATATTCATGTGTTAGAATGGTCCAGTCAAAGTCCAGACCTAAATCCAATTGAAAATTGCTGTTCGCAGACGCTCTCCATCCAATCTGACAGAGCTTGAGCTATTTTGCAAAGCAGAATGGGCAAACATTTCACTCTCTAGATGTGCAAAGCTGGTAGAGACATCCTCAAAAAGACTTGCAGCTGTAACTGCAGCGAAGTTGGTTCTATAAAGTATTGACTCAGGGGGGCTGAATACAAATGTGTTTGCATCGGTTTCCCCTGGGCCCTTTGTTTCCTACAAAAACTCCAATCATATGCTGGTAGGTTCATTTGCTTCTGTCTAAACTGGCCCTAGTATGTGAGATGGAGATATTAGACTATAAGCTCCTTGGAGGCAGGGACTGAAGCAAATATATACAGTACGTATGTAAAGTTTTTCAAAAAGTAGTGGCGTTATATAAACACAAATAAGTAAAAAAAATTACTTTAAAAATGTTGGTTTGTTCTAGTTGGGATGTAAGGGCCATCCAACAGGCATTCCCCTACTTCCAGAATGATAGTGAATGCGGTAGGCAAACCATGCAGAAGGCCTCCCAGAGAAACTGAAAAACTACAAGTTAATAAGCATTTGAGACCCAGGGATAGATGTGCAGAGATGCAGGGAAAGGTGTGCAGTGGTGCAGAAATGCAGGGAAAGGTGTGCAGTGGTGCAGAGATGCAGGGAAAGGTGCGCAGTGGTGCAGAGATGCAGGGAAAGGTGTGCAGTGGTGCAGGGAAAGGTGTGCAGTGGTGCAGAGATGCAGGGAAAGGTGTGAAGTTGTCCAGAGATGCAGGTAAAGGTGTGCAGTGGTGCAGAGATGCAGGGAAAGGTGTGTAGAGATGCAGGGAAAGGTGTGTAGAGATGCAGGGAAAGGTGTGCAGTGGTGCAGAGATGCAGGGAAAGGTGTGCAGTGGTGCAGAGATGCCGGGAAAGGTGTGCAGTGGTGCAGAGATGCCGGGAAAGGTGTGCAGTGGTGCAGAGATGCCGGGAAAGGTGTGCAGTGGTGCAGAGATGCCGGGAAAGGTGTGCAGTGGTGCAGAGATGCCGGGAAAGGTGTGCAGTGGTGCAGAGATGCAGGGAAAGGTGTGCAGTGGTGCAGAGATGCAGGGAAAGGTGTGCAGTGGTGCAGAGATGCAGGGAAAGGTGTGCAGTGGTGCAGAGATGCCGGGAAATGTGTGCAGTGGTGCAGAGATGCAGGGAAAGGTGTGCAGAGTTGTTATGAGGGAGAGGAGAAAGCTAAACAGAAGTTGGAGCAACATAGAGTAGAAGAGAAAGCACGGAGTGGCCTGCATCAGTGAGAAGGGTACCAAAGGCAATGTAGGGGATAATTCATCAACCTACTAAGGACACACAAAAGGAGTTTAATAGGTGGGGTTGGGAACACCTGACCATATTTTCAAATAAGGCAGGAGATGATGTTGCCAAACTTTCTGCCACCATGGCAAACTTAGCAACTCTTTTTACACTAGAGCGAAACTCCAAACTGCAGCCTGCATCTGGCCCTTTACTTACTTTGAATTGGCTCTTGGGGCACTTTATCCTTCCACTATCACCAATGATGAGGCACATTTCCTCCCCCACTGATGCCCACATTTAAGGCTTTTTTTCTTCCGTGGACACCAATGATTGGGCACTAGACCTTCCATTGATGAGGCATAATAGCTCCCCACTAATACCAATGATGAGGCACTATTCCTCCTACTGACCACAGCTGCTATGCAATTTTTACTCCCACTGACCATCAAGCCTGAGACATGGCCTACCCCTGCTGATGCTGGGGCATTTTCTACTCTCACTGACTACAGTCCGCCCCCCTAAAGTCTGAAGAACAGTAAATTATCACTTTGTTTAGAAAGTTTGGAGACCCCTGCACTAGAGCTTTACTCTCAATGTAAAGTGAAAGCTGAAGAGGTACCCTGAATCCATCACACCTCAAGGTATAGTTTTAGTTTTGCTAGACTGCACTTAACAGAGTCAACACATTTGTAGATGGTATTTATGAGTGGCTAATAACAAGAAAGGTAAACCTTTGTCTTTTTCTTTATCCATGTTAAACCTGCACCTGTGATGTTGGCTTGGATACAGATCAGCTTCACAGGAAATGTTAAATAGGGGTTTAAGTTACTGAGCTATTAATAACAAGCAATCTTCCTACACTTGCTACTTAAAGCAAATCATTTTTCAAACACATAATCATAATCAGTGGGAGCTCGGATGCTCTACTGCACTGAGTACAGCCCAGGGAATCCAGTGATTGAGACAAGTGTTCTATTAAAGGTCTCTTACTGTCCTCTGACAGGTTCGTTCTCTGACTTTCACGCAATTAGAAAAATAATGGAACTGCAGTACACAAAGGTGCTTACTTAATAAAACACAAAGAGGCATGATGTACCAAGCAACACGTTGGATGTTACTATTTGGAAGTTTACAGAGGTCAATACCATAGTTTCACATTGGCTGTTCATAGGTACTGCACCTTGTGCTCTGCAATATTAAATAAAAGCCAAAGAAAGCCAAGAGTTGACTTATTTAGAACTATAAATCAGGCATCCCTTTTGGTAAAACCATATTCTCACACTAGCTAAAGTAATAGTTAGGCTTCCTTTTTTTAAAAATGTAAATAACAATGGTATACCTACCTGTTCTGTGCAATGCTATTGTAGAGAGCGTCCCGAAACTCCTCTTCTGGGGTCCTCTTCTGGTGATCTTGGCCCCTGTTCTCTGAATGCCACCATAGCAAGCCACTTGCTATGGGGGCACTCATGCGGGCTCGACCCCGAGCTGAGCTGTGTGCATCCATAAACACATGAACGTTTTTACCTTAATGCAGAAAATGCATTATAGCGGAAGTAAACCCATCCATAAAACAGTTTAATTTCCTCGACATGCCAGAAATGTAACACTCCCATTGGTTGTGCTCTCAACCAAACTGTCAAACCATCCAATGGCTGGTGTCATAACTGATCACATGTGCAGCATCATGGCAGTTGTAGATTAAACAGAGGCAAAGATGGCAGCTTCCTTGGCTAAAAACGATACACTTTAAGGTTAAAAAAAACAAAAAAAACTTTTTGTCTTTAGAAGTATACTTTTGTGGGGCGTACACACGGGCAGACTTTTCGACCGGACTGGTCCGACGGACTTTCAACTGACTTTTGACGGACTTTTTAATGAACGGACTTGCCTACACACGATCACACCAAAGTCCGATGGATTCCTACGTGATGATGTACACTGGACTAAAATAAGGAAGTTAACAGCCAGTAGCCAATAGCTGCCCTAGCGTTGGTTTTCGTCCGTCGGAGTAGCATACAGACGAGCGGAATTCTGGGTCCGGCGGAGTTACGACGTAAAGATTTGAATCATGTTCCAAATAAAAAGTCCGTCAAATTTTCGACTGGAAAAGTCCGCTGAAGGTCAGATGAAGCCCACACACGATCGGATTGTCCGTTGGACCAGTCCGGTCGAAAAGTCTGACCGTGTGTACGCCGCTTTAGAAATGTAATATATTGCAGCTTAACACTTCCTGGATGATGGGGCTGCATTCATTTCTTTTTTCAGGCCAAGTGCAGAAAATATCTGGTGATTTGGACAGAAATGTTGTGTCCTTTTTCCTATTCCTGCAAGATTAACTAAAAGCAAGTTTTGTGCAGCTTATCTCCCCATCACCATAAAATGGAGGTGAACCAAGAAAGACAAGTTTGAAATCTACTCTGTACGCCAACCATGGCTCCCTCCATATATACAGTGGGGGAGTAGGTGTAGCCACCCAGGAACATAGTGTTATTCACCTGAAGAAAGAAAACTAATGCAGACACCTCATCTAAGGACAGGTAAGGTGCAATAAATTATTACTTTTGGGTTTATATGCAATTTAACCACTTCCTGCCGTATAGTAAAATGATGGCGGGCAGGATGCACTCTCATTCTGGGATAATGTCATATGACTGCGCCCCAGAACTGCCGCTCTCGTACACTTGGGGGGGACCGCAGCGTGGCGATCATTGCCATGCAGTGTTCCTAGGACATGGCGCGACCCTCATCTCAGTAAAGAGCCGATGACGTGGCTCTTTACCCATGTGATCAGCTATGTCCAATCATAGCCAGTCACATATAAACAAGGAAGTGCCGTTTATCGGCTCTCCTCGGCTCACACTGACAGTGTGTGTGGCGAGGAGAGCCAATCAGCAGCATCTCCTCGCAGGGGAGACCTGTACAGGTAATCAGGGCACGGGTCATCAGTGCCCTGATTACAGTACAGCTCCAGCAGTGCCTATCAGTGACACCAATCAGTGCTCTTTAGAGCTGCCTTTCAGTGTCCATCAGTGCTGCCTATCCATGATGCCCATCACTGCCCACCAGTGCCAGCTATCAGTGTCCATGAATGCTGCCCATCAGTGCCGCCTATCAGTGCCCATAAGTGCGCACATTCGTGCCTCCTCATCGGTGCCACCTAATCAGTGCCCCCTGATCAGTACAGTTTATTAGTGCTGCCTCATCAGCGCACATCAGTGAAGGAGAAAAATTACTTATTTACAAAGTTTACTGACGGAAACTAAGAAAAGCATTTATTTTTGTCAAGATTTTTTTGGCAAAAAAAAAACCCAGCTGTGATAAAAAAAAACACCAAAAGAAAGCTCCTATTTGTGTGAAAAAAAATGATAACAATTTAGTTTGGGTACAGCATGAACACGCAATTGCCATTAAAAGTGTGACAGCGCTGAAAGCTGAAAATTGGCCTGGGCAGGAAGGGGGTAAAAGCATGAACACACATAAAAGAGGCACCCAGCAATACTCAACTACATAACAAAACCCTTCTGTAAAAGGTTTCTGGTGACCTAGCATTCTGTGAACAACTAATCCTGTACAGACACTTTTCCTAACTAACAACGTGACTAACAACACCTAAGCCTACCTATTCGAATCTACAAGCTAATTGTGCACATTCCTAATTAAAAAAAAATACTTTTTCCTATTCTTCATCGTCACTGCAGTCCAAGCTTGATCTTCCTAGGACAAGATATCCGACAATGCTCATGGAGGTTCAAACCATACCTACAGCTCCAGAATTGACATTCTAAACCCTGTAACACTGTCTGCAGCTAACAAATTTACCTGAATAACTCCTGAACTAACCCTAATGACCCTCATAGCCCCTCCACCTTGTACAATATGTATACCCTCCTACTGAAGTTAAATTTAGTCAATGTAGTCTCTGTGGGCCTCCCAAGAGCAGGGGCCTGGCAACAAACATAACCTTCGTACTTCACTTCTTATAGAAAAATCTAGGTCTAATAGCAGCTGGAGGCAAAGTACATGGGGTGTGGTTCTGAAGAAGTCACATGACGTGACGTGACGTGTAGGGCGTTTCCCGCGGTCTCAGCAGACCAGAAGTGATGTAAGAGGTGGAATACACAGATGTTTTTACTTGTTTGAAGCGCAGCTTGCTGAATTTAGATCTAAGCAGATATTGTTTTAATAAATGGTCTTTTTTAATGGTGATACACTATTGGAAGCTCTTTTGCCTACTATATCCTCATATGGGAGTCTGGATCTTTACCTGAGAATAAGCTGAGTCCTTGGCAGGGTGGATGATCTTACCTATATTGTTCCAAGGCTCATATTATGTACCCTTGAGGTAAGAGTTCTGTGAGCATTGAGGTGTTGGTGGAAATAGAAAGATTCTTTGGGATTATTATTATATCAAAGGAATATTCATCAATTATATTTGAACACTTGAATTATAAGTTTATTGTGAACACTTTATTCGCACATTTACCATTATCACTGTTTGTGATTGTTCTCAATTTATTCAAGATTTGTATATTTAAACATTTGAAATAGCGCAATATCACTTTATTATTATTTATACTGTGAAAGTCTTGCTCCTTTGGTTTAATAGAGAACCTGCAATATTTAAATTACAGCTGAACTCCAGGCACATGCTGTATAAAAGAGGCACATTAAAGACTATGCAAGTCCAAGACTTTACTTTTTAGTTATAGATAGACTAGGGAAGGGTAAAACTGCTAACAGGTTATTTTTTCCATGTGCCCCAATGGGGGGAGATTTTTTTCACCCCCGATCCTAAAGACACAAACAATAGATAGGAAATCTTAGCAAGGTGAGCAGAATTTTCCTTTTCCCTCAGCTTAACATATGTGGATCTTTACTCGTTTTTTGTCTCAGAGAAAGTATCACAAGTACAAAGAGAGGATGAATCTCCCCAAGAACAACACAAAAAGCAATAAAAACTTGACAAAAGGATCTAGCCCTTCCCTAATTTATCAAAAACGTTAGACAAATTGCCTTTACATACACTTTAATGCATTTGTGTATTATTTAATGCATTCAAGTTTTTTTTTTGGGGGGGGGGGGGTTGTACCCTGCAAGATAATGCGCTAGTGTGAATCGCATACTAGCACATTATGTTAAACTTAACTTAAAATGAAGTCCTTCCAGCGCCGAGCTGCCACCGCTAACAGGGCTTCTATCTTCACCTGTCTTCCTTCCGGGTTTGAGGTCTACAGCTGTGTGACTGGCAGGATCCACTGTTTACGGCACAGGGCTCTGAAGCAATGGTCCAGTTGGTTGTTCCTTCAGAGCGCATGCGGTCAGTGATGTAATTAGCTGATTGTACAGTACGGCGCACATTTATTACTATTATTATACAGGATTTATATAGCCCCAACAGTTTACGTAGCACTTTACAACTTGAGGGTAGACAGAACAAATACAATACACTTTAATACAGTAGGAATCAGAGGGCCCTGCTCCTTAGAGCTTACAATCTATGAACGTTTAGAAGATATTTACACTACCCATAAGGTAAGCTTGATTATAGGCTTACCTATAGCTAAAAGTAAGAGATGGGAGTTTACTCCCACTTTAAAGTGGTTGTAAACCCAATTAAAAAAAAAAAAAAAACTGCAAGACAAAGGCATAGCATACTAGCTCATTATGTATTACTTACCTTAGATCGAAGCCCCCGCATCGGTCTTCGTTCACCTCGTTTCTCATTTCTCCCCGGAGTTACTTCCGGGTAACGCGGCTCCGGTGCTGAGATTGGTTGGAGCCGTGATGACGTCACTCCCGCGCACGGGAGCCACCGGTAACATCACAGTCTAACGTACGTACGTGCCGTTGCTTCAGTGCAAATGTGCCGATGACGTTGGCACATGCAAATACAGGGGATATCTCCTAAACCGTTTAGGCTTACCTGTAGCAAAAAGTGGTCTGTAAGGGTTTACAACCACCTTAAGAGTATTTTTTTTTATGTAAACAGTACAAGTATCTGAATGCGATCTGGTATCAGGCTATTGCAGTCCCCTGTACAGCAGAGCTTAAATTTGTGAGACAGAGAATCTGCACGTCAGTTATGCTGCAGTTTAAGAAGTAGGTAAACAGGAGGAGAGTGCAGAGTGACAGAGAGGTGAGCTCATCACTGTGCTGCTTCTCATTTCACAGTCCAGTCTCAGGTTGAAGTGGAAAGGAGACCTGTAAGCATTGCAAAAGTGTAACAGAGGGGGGAAAAAAAAAAAGTTTCTTCCCCTAGGCCAGACGGGACTGTGTCATGTCGCAGAGCAGTGCAAATCTAAAGAACAGATTTACAGTAATACTTTTCGTGGATAAAAAAACTCCCATGTATGTATTTTGTGTATTTAGTAGTTTGCCTGGAGTTTCATTTTATAAAGCATTTACCACTTCAAATAAATATCTGCTCAACAAAAGAATACATTTTTATGAATGCAAAAAACAATATTAAAAAGAACACCGCCTGTCTTCTGCCTTTTTTTACCACTCAAATCAAAATCACACGTGGCTTCCCGGCTGACCACTAATCTGATGGGAGGTGTACAAGAGGCACTGGAGCTTATTATTGTTCTGTGATTAGACAGTCCGAGAAACCTTGTTTTTCTCAGATTACAAAATCGGACAGAATTGCAGTGTAATTTAAGAGCCTCAGTGATAATAAAATCTTCAGTCATGCAATTCTGAAAACGCCACGTGCAATGACGGCTCGGCTAATTTCAGAAGCTTTAAGAATGCCGTGATTGATAACGAATTTTAAATGAGGTTACAAAAGGCATTACTATAATGTCACACCAATTAAGTTAGATGAAAAGATAATGAAGGCTTTTATTTCAGCCGATCAATCCCATCGAGATTGCACACAACAGTTCTCCATTGGTTTGATAACAGAATATTTGAGAACAAAATAATGGACATTCACCCCTCAACCTACAGAATAATAATAGTACAATTAATACTAGACTGTCATCGTCATTATTATTTTGTAAAATAGAGTTTATGCAGGTGATTCCAGAAATACTAATAGCTTGGACTGATCAAAAAAAATAAAAAATTTAGGGGTGATTTCGGCTTACACATTATTGCCATCGGACTAATAAAAGTACCAAAATGGCCAGTTCCTTAATGCAGATCTTAAGGAAATTCATCTTTAAAGTAGTTGTGAACTTACAATTTTCCAATGCAGTCATAATTATTTAGGTATCATAACTCCTTTTATTTAGTTTCAGAAATTATCTTTGCTATCATTTTTTTTTTTTACAAGGATAAAAAGTTTTGCCATGTGACCATACATCTCTTCTCCCTGACAGTGTAGGGCGGAGTTACAGGACACTGTGCAGACACAAGTGTGCCCGATTTCCATAGTCTGTCCAGCCAGGGGCAAGATACAGGCTGTGCTTGAGCAGGGGGTGTGTCCAAGAAGGAGGCAGTAATTGGGAGGGGGGTGTGTTCCACAGGCAGGCTGTGATTGGAAGGGGGTGTGGTGGCTGAACAAACTACCCAATACTGCGTGTCTGCCCAGTGTCCTGTACCTCTGAATGGCCAAAAGATGGAAAACCGACCATGCAAGCACAGATCAGCTTCTATGTTTTGTGTGGTCAGTTTAGAACAAAAAAGAAAGGTGACTAGCAGGATCAACCAGAAACTTCAGATGGAAGAAGACCATGAAAATGATAGAGACTGATTCATAAAATACACTTATATGAAGACACACACACACAATATAAAATGATTTAGGGTAACATACACTTTAAAAGTGTTATTAAACCCGGAAGCCTGCATTTACCATTTCTGGTCTCCCACAACATGGAAATGCAATTATTTTAGTAAATATAAGCTGCTAAATACCTTTTCTCATCAGCAGTATATATAGCAGTCTTGTGACTTCTACGTCTGGTTAAAGCTTGTAGGAGGAGTTTTCATTCTACTTTGACTGTCCCATGAGGCTGCAGGACCCCTGATCCTATGTCTGGACAGTGTCGATTGGCCCTGTGCTGATCACATGTACCCTCTCAAGAAAAAAAAAAAAAACTGATCATGTGCAGAGTGACTCCAAAGGTTCTGTATTATCAGGAGATGGATTGGAGACTGTGGAAGAAGGGGAGGATCAGAGAAGACAATCAAACAGCCTTTTTACACAATGCAGAGTATTAACCCCTTAGACCAGTGGTCATCAACCCTGTCCTCAGGGCCCACTAACAGGTCAGGTATGCAAAATAACTGAAATACATGACAGGTGATATCATTTGCTGCTCAGTGATTGCAGTATTTTAGTCTGCATCTCCCCGAGGTAATACATAAAACCTGGCCTGTTAGTGGGCCCTGAGGACAGGGTTGATGACCACTGCCTTAGACAGTAAGTATAACAAGCATGCTTTACTGCATATACAGACTGACTTTACTGTTGTGGGTTTAGGAACAGGTTTAAGGTAATGAACGTCATACCAATAAAATTATTTCTGAAAGCCACCCCTACTACAGTTCTTTTACATGAGATATATTAACGCTATAAAGGCACTTATTTTACAAGAAATATGATTTCTTGATCACGTGTGAAGGACAATCTCATTCGGTGTTTTGGCTACTTAATGCCAGGGGCAGAACAAAGTAGCCATGCCTCTCTGCTTGAACTCCCAACACACCTACATTCAGAAAAAATAAATAAATAACATAAGGAGATTTCAGTACATTGAGTGATAGCACTAAAACCTAAAACAAAAACAGACTAAGTACAAAACCTCCTATGAATATGAAGTAGCAAAATTTATTTTTCAATGGTTTCCTCCATTTAAGTATAAATTCCTCCTTTGTTAAATTGTATTGTAACTGTACTATTTTCCCTCATGTTGTAAATAGCTGCGCAAACTGTTGGCGCTATAAAAAACCTGTAAAATATTATTACTAATAATAATCAGAGTAAATAACGGAAGAGTGTAGCTTCATTTTTAGCAGCCCCCTTCCCTTAAAGTGGATGTAAACCCAATGTCATCCTTTCTAAACTACTGCCATAGGGGTTATCTATAAGGATATACATGTCTCCTGCATGTATCTTTACCTGTCAAATGTCTCCCCTCTCTTTGTTATTAGACCATAAAAACTGCATATTCTGTGGGTGGGTCTGTTGTCTGGAGCTCGGTGGGTGGAGTCGTGATGTCAGTAGACTCCCCGCCCACCTCTACACTCCCCTTGTCAATATGCATTTTCTCCTATGTATTTCTAACACTGAACTTTTGCTATGATCTCTAACATCCAGTGAAAAGACAGGAAAGTAACCACATGACTTCAGCATGCCAAATCATGCTGAGGTGTGGAACAGCCAATCCTTGCAGAGCTGCTGAAGAAAGGAGTGGGGGTGGGAATTAAAAAATACTGCATGTGTCTTAGGCTAGTGCACGAGATGTAAATCACCTGTCACTCACAGCAAGAGGGAGGATTTGACAAAGTTTTTCTCTGTTTGTCAAGATTTATCTCACTGAACAATAAAAGAGGATTGCTCAGAGCTGGATTAACTCTTTGTGGCAAGACTGGGCTCAAATCATAGGAAATCTTATACTCTACAGCAGTGTTTCTCAACTCCAGTCCTCAAGGCGCCCCAACAGGTCATGTTTTCAGGATTTCCCTCAGATAAAACAGCTGTGGTAATTACTAAGGCAGTGAAACTGATCAAATCACCTGTGCGAAATAATGGAAATCCTGAAAACATGACCTGTTGGGGCGCCTTGAGGACTGGAGTTGAGAAAGCCTGCTCTACAGTATGATATTAAAAAAAAATAAAAATTTCGGGTTTACATCCACTTTAAGACAAGCAGGCCTAATTGTACTAGGTTGTCCCCAGGGCTTAATATACACAAACTCCACCTAAAAGTAAATACACTGTATACTCTGGATGTATGTATATGGCTTGGGTTTACTAGTGGACCCAAGGTAGACGACATTAGATGTACAGTACGTTGATGGGAGAAAGAAAAGATGGCAGACAAGCCTGAGGAGTAAGAAATGGCAGCAGGCGTGATCTGTGAATGTAGCAATAGTCAGAACAGGTAGCAGACAGAGGTATGTATAACTCAAATGTAAAAAACCTGATATAGCTCAACCGTCTCCAAAATTAATAAATGAATGTATACAGCTCACTGTTCATATCAATTAGAAAAATGTATTATATTGCTTGTATCAAAAATAAGGTGAAATAAAGCTAAATATAAAAGACACATACACAAGACATGTACAATGTTAAAATACATGACCGATGGATCGGTCTTCGAAAGATCCTCTGAAGCAGGCGGCAAAGCCCAGTGAAACCAGTCAGGCGAATCTCTTGACCGCCTCTTATGTTATGACCCTAACAAGCTACACCTTGTGGAGTGAAGGCATGGCGAAACTTGCGATGTAAAGCATCTTGACAATGACGCAACACTCTAGGATCGGATAAGTACTTTTGCATTTTATCACATTGGGACAGTGACGTTGCACTAGCATGCATATCCTGGATTACAAAATCAGAGGGACCATAAAACCTCATTGTTGACAGCACTGTGTCTTTTCACTATAGACTTTGGGTCTACCATACAGTACGAGGGAGGGAGTCTAGGCTTCAGAGTGTTCTTCACAATCGAACATATGGATTCATGTACCTGTGATATTTGACCCTGCTCCTGACAGCTGAACCTCCTCTGGACCACTGTTATCAATCTCAAACACTGAGCCAAGTGTTGTTGTTTCTCTGGGGTGCCACTTCCCCCCTTTTCTGGCCAATTTTGCACGTGCACTTTGAATTTGGGACTTAATCCTTGTCTATTACACATACCAGGATCTTTCATATACAGTCCTTTTTGCAGTAAACCTTGCCACGTCACTTTATCTATAGGAGCCCCGTGGAACTATAGGACATCCATGCACACTTAATGGTCTGATTCATACAACTACCGAGGTGGTCGTGTATTTTAACATTGTACATGTCTTGTGTATGTGTCCTTTATATGCATCTTTATTTCACCTTATTTTTGATACAAGAAATGTAGAATACATTTTTATAATTGATATGAACAGTGAGCTGTATAAATTAATTTATTAATTTTGGAGACGGTTAAGCTATATCAGGTTTTGTACATTTGAGTTATACATACATGTTCTTTGCCGGAAGCTCCAGCCCCATTCCCTTTTTCTCCTTTTCCCCTTTCAACTTTTTTGTAAGGATATTAATATTCACATTGGGTGCAATCTTGAGGGATCTTCATTTTTAGGGTTTGTTTCCCCTCAACTGACAAGGAAGACAGGAAAGGTAAGCTACCGACTTTTTTTTTTTTTTTTTAACATGCACTTTAATTTTCTGAAGAAAAAAAAAAAAAGACATTTAAAAGGCCATGGGCATGAAGTTCACAGCAGTGCATGGAGGAGCCTGGCTCTCTAAGAGTTATTCAATCTTCATGTCTATAGGCCACAGTACAGAGGAACCCCAATGAAGAGTAGATGTGGCATAGTTTTAAATCATTCTGGGCCAGATCAACAAAGTTTCGGGCACAAATGAAGGTGCATACACTGTCACAGGAACAAGTGAGTGACGTCACTGTCCTCTTTGCATCCAACATCAGCTAACAGTAGGGATTTTAGTGGCAGTGGTGACTGAAGCAAAGCTGGCAAGGTCAATATCATGGAGGGGGTGAGGGGGGCTTTACAACTTATCCTGATACAATGTTAATCTTCAGATGAAGGGACATCAGGGAAACCAGACTGTTTCTGCCCCCCACCAACTGCTATGGCAAGCTAAATAGTATACACACACACACACCTCAATGATTATGTGATGTTACCAGACCACTTGTAAATGGCGCATATCGCTATCTTTCAAGAAAGCAATGAGCTATACAGAATGCAGTTAGGCAAACCAACCAAATGTTTAATTTTGTTCTATTTACTCTAAGCTGATGAATTGTGAAATCTGATTGCTCTGGAATCCCACAATCTGCACATCATTGCTCTTTGCCACTCCTTAATAAATGTGTGTCTATAGCAAATCCTCCAGTGGCATTGTGGATCACAATGGTAGCAATAGCTTAGTAACTCCCAAGAGGAAACAATCTTAATATCCATTTTCCCAGTTCCATGTAGTCTATTTGGTGTTCTACAGCACACAATATATTGTAAACAGATGTGCTTCACACAATTTGCAGCATTTACACATTTCTGCTCATCTTTTATTTACATATTCTGCCCTTTTCACAGGCAGGAGATGTGCTGAAAATAGACATCAATGCTACCATAACCTCCAGACATTTAGGAGTTCTATGTCATAAGCACATTCATCAACCCACTAAATTAAACATCTTGCATTTTTTCTAGTCGACCTACTGGCTTCAAGTAGCTGTGCTGCTTCCATCACAGATATTCGCATATGCAGCTGAAATAAAAACACCACCTACACTACCAGGGCTATCAGTAAGAAAAGCAACATCAGAATAAAAAAAAAAACAAGGTACAACGCGAAGTGAAGCAAACAATCGTCGATTTTTGAAGTTATAACCTACAAAAGGAATACAATGTTTTAAACAACAGCCACACATAACTTTCCCTATGTTTGAAAAGTAAAAGACCCCTTTGCCCAACATTTAGATTAATCCAAAACAAACTCTTCATAATCGCCTCTCATACAGGTGCTATGCCTAGACTTTTGTACTGTCAAAGCTGGCAATGTAGCAATTGTACTTGGCATGTGTCAACGTGGCTCCATTCTACAAACAGGCTAATGGGCCTTGTGTATAAACCAAAATGTATGAGGATTCTCACTCTACCCAATGCTGCCCTGGTATATGACAGTAAAAACCTGGTTCGTACTTTTAACATCAAGTCTTGTTCTTTCGTCAGACACAATTAGGAAAACAGCGCTGGGAGTGCAAATTTCTGGTGTCAGGTGAATATGGAATGCGACGAGAAAAGCTGCCAAAAAAGTCAACTGCTGTCAGATTCTGCGTCCATTATTCCATTGTACCAAGCAAATGCTTTTTTAAGCACTCATGAGTTCTTAGTCATACGCCACCATTCCTCCTCGCATCTCCAGAGCGCTTATAAAGGTATGTGCAAAGATTGCCCCCAGACATAGAATCCAACATGGCTACGCCTACAGGTGACAGGTCCACTCAACTTTATGCACATTAGAACTATAAAAATATGTAATGCCATTAACTAAATCAATAGTCCCAGCAGGACACATCAATGTCTCATCTACCAGAAATCAAAGCATGAATTATTGAACTGCTGAACTGTTGAGTGCAGACATGAGTGCCAGCCAATATTAAGAGTTTAAATATAGGGCACTTCACAAAACGCATGCTCTAGGGCTGCCAGTGGAATCCATCAAACGAAGGCTGTATTTTATCTTTGATTTTTCATATGCGCTTTGGAAAATAGTCTACATACACCAGAATAATCACTCAATACCCAGGCATTTAATTTCACGTAAGAAAGAAAACTAATTGGTCCCGTCAGAAAAGCGGTTTATAAAAGAACCCATTTCATACCTACAGAATAGAGGTTTTAATTGATCTCGAGTATGAAGGTCTACACCTGAAATATGCTTTGTTTATTAGCTGCCGCCTCTAAAGAACAAACAATCTTAATTAAAGCCCAAAGGATTTCATTAGTAAAATTCATCTTTTTGGAGGATGCACACACTTTAGATTAAGACTTCATAATACTCGGTTAATTTGATTGACTCAAAACAAGTTTGGATTTGATTAACCTAGATAAGGAATGTTACTCTACGAATGCATGAAGGCAAGCCTGGAAGAAGAATACTTAAGAACGCAAGGTATATTTACTCTTACTATAATCAAAGTGAGTCTTTACGAAAACTAAACAAATGTTTTTACAGAAAAACATTGTTGTGTACATGTGAGGTAACACTAGAATTGTTGGTGGTGGGTAGGCCTGTGGCGGCTCAAGCCATGGAGTGTCCTCACAATGAGTAGCCTGAAGTATGTGAAGATTGTGAAGGTAGGAGAGGCACGCCATGAGTGTATAAAAAATCCTACAAACTCCAACCAGTTGGAAAACATTGACCACCTTATTGTTGTATGACATAAAATATAGTCAACGCAATTCAGCAGATTGGCATCTACAGATAGATCTGTTGGTCATCTTGACTATGGTTTGCATTCTAAAAATGAGAACTGTGTTCCAGAGTGTCCATTGTGCCTGCAGCAGCATTGCTACGGAACACATACCTGTTGGCTATGGGGACTGCAGTCTGCATCCAGAGCCCCCAAGGGGAGCCCAATTCCAATGAAATTAGTTGGCTATGTTTTAGGTCATACGGTAACCATGTGGGGTTTACAAAAAAACATGCTATAACGTCAATTTCACTAGGGTGTCCTTGATACCCCCAGCAACTGGCTGTGCAAACTTTCTAAATATCAGGTCACAGTCCCTACATCTTAGACTCCTTTAAGACAATGTAAAGGTTTGTTGATAGGTACTAAGTATTGCATTGTGGGATAGAAGCAGGGGTGAAGCTATGCCACAAGTTTCAGAATATATGATCCTGTACTGACATCTGCATTGGAAATTCAAGAGGGTCCAGGGGTACCGTTTGGACAAACAGAAAAACAAAGCTATGCCCAGGCATTTTATTCTGAATTTTTGTTGGCAAAAAGCATTAAATAATAATGTTAAAAATGCAATAAAAATGAATTAGACCTGCAGCCAAACTTAACCGGGTCCTCATGTCTCAACACAACTTTTGACTGACTCTGTAATAATAAGGCTTTGCTTTAAAAAAAAATTTACTGAAACTTCACCCTTTTCCATATAGCAGAGCTTCAAAAAGAACATAAAAGAAAGGAAAAAGGGATAAAAAGAAATGCCTTGCTACTTTGTAAAGCAAGCGTATCAAACTCAGATGAAACCAACTGCCAAACTGAGCATCTTATTTCAGTAAGGAGCTGTATTAATACTACTGGGGGCTGCATTCACCCAGCTGGCAAAATGCCAAAGCAATATTTTAAAATGTTTAACATTTTGTGTATTACAAGAGTGTTCTTTTCAAAATGTAAAGCCCGATTTCACCTAATTTGTAATATAATGAAAAAAGCATAATGGATAATAGCTAAATAACAGATTCAATCGCCTAAAATTCTAAAACTGGCAAAGTTGCAAGGAAGATGGAAGAGGGTATACAACCCAAAAACACAGTTTGGCTTGCATTCTGTACAAAATGTAATATCACACAGAGGTTATTTAAAGGGCACTAGTCATCAAAAATGGCCCCAAACTTCATGGGCTCAGGTGAGTATATATATATATATATATATATATATATATATATATATATATATATACACATATACACACACACACACACACGTGGGTATATATACAGTATCCCACTAAAGTGAGTACACCCCTCACATTTTTGTAAATATTTTATTATATCTTTTCATGTGACAACACTGAAGAAATTACACTTTGCTACAATGTAAAGTAGTGAGTGTACAGATTGTATAACAGTGTATATTTGCTGTCCCCTCAAAATAACTCAACACACAGCCAATAATGTCTAAACCGCTGGCAACAAAAGTGAGTACACCCCCAAGTGAAAATGTTCAAATTGGGCTCAAAGTGTCCTTATTTTGTATGGCCACCATTATTTTCCAGCACTGCCTTAACCCTCTTGGGCATGGAGTTCACCAGAGCTTCACAGGTTGCCACTGGAGTCCTCATCCACTCCTCCATGACGAAGCTTGTAGATGTTAAGAGACCTTGGGCTCCTCCACCTTCTGTTTGAGGATGCCTCACAGATGTTCGATAGGGTTTAGGTCTGGAGGCATGCTTGGCCAGTCAATCACCTTTACCCTCAGCTTCTTTAGCAAGTCAGTGGTCATCTTGGAGGCGTGTTTGGGGTCGTTATGTTGGAATACTGCCCTGCGGCCCAGTCTCCTAAGGGAGGGGATCATGCTCTGCTTCAGTATGTCACAGTACATGTTGGCATTCATGGTTTCCTCAATGAACTGTAGCTTCCCAGTGTCGGCAGCACTCGTGCAGCCCCAGAACATGACACTTCTACCACCATGCTTGACTGTAGGCAAAACACATTTATCTTTGTACTCCTCACCTGGTTGCCACCACACACGCTTGACACCAACTAAACCAAATAAGGTTATCTTCATCATCAGACCACAGGAAATGGTTCCAGTAATCCATGTCCTTAGTCTGCTTGTCTTCAGCAAACTGCAGGCTTTCTTGAGCATCATCTTTAGAAGAGGCTTCTTTCTGGGATGACAGCCATGCAGACCAATTTGATGCAGTGTGTGGCATATGGTCTGAAGACTGACAGGCTGACCCCCCACCCCTTCAACCTCTGCAGCAATGCTGGCAGCACTCATACATCTATTTCCCAAAGACAACCTCTGGGTATGACACTGAACACGTGCACTCAACTTTTGGTTGACCATTGCAAGGCCTGTTCTGAGTGGAACCTGTCTTGTTGAACCGCTGTATGGTCTTGGCCACCATGCTGCAGCTCAGTTTCAGGGTCTTGGCAATCTTCTTATAGCCTAGGCCATCTTTAAGTAGAGAAACAATTCTTTTTTTTTTTAGATTCTCAGAGTTCTTTGTCATGAGGTGCCATATTGAACTTCCAGTGACCAGTATGGGAAAGTGAGAGAGATAGCACCAAATTTAACACACCTGCTCCCCATTCACATCTGAGACCTTGTAACACTAATGAGTCACATGACACCGGGGAGGGAAAATGGCTTATTGGGCTCAATTTGGACATTTTCACTTAGGGGTGTACTCACTTTTGTTGCTAGCGGTTTATACATTAATGGCTGTGTGTTGGGTTATTTTGAGGGGACAGCAAATTTACACTGTTACACAAGCTATACACTCACTACTTTACAATGTAGCATACATATACACACAAACACACACAGAATAAAAAAAAAAATTACAAGCATTTATGGAACGGTCACAGTTTACACAGTGCTTCGTAAAATGTACATTAACAGTACTATCAAGAAGCTTGCAATATAAGGTGCCTATTTCACATGAAAACATACTAGGGCCATGCTAGGAACTCTGAGCATCTGGAGGAAATCAACACTAGCACGGGAAGAACATGCAAACTCCACACTGATAGTGTCCTGACATGGATATGAACTTGCAACCCCAGTGCTACAACATAGAAGTGCTACCCCATTGATCTACTGTGGATAATAAAGGCAAATGCTGAAACATTGGAAGTGAATCGAGAAATACAAAAATCAATAACATCAATAACCTTTTTTAAAGCAGAAAACCTATATTCACAGAAAAGCACATTGATTGGAAATCTTGGAACAATACTTAACAAATATAATACTATCAGAAACATTGGCACTGTATATAGGAAATTGTATTAGAGGAGTCCAGGGGCTGGAAATTCCTCTGCATATCCATAACGACCTTAACATGGGCATAGTCTCTTTGCAAAACAAAACTACTTTCCTTGTACAATTTAAAAATCTACCAAGGAAATACGCTAGCAACAGTTGCAAGAAGCTGGGTGTCACGTCACATTCGGCTACCCATAACATTTTGCTACCTGCTGGAGTGCGCATGCGCGCTGCCGCTATATGCGTTCCAACACTGTTGCAAGACCACTTTGCCACAGGGCCCCTGGTGGGCTCGCTTCGCTCGCCACGCTTCAGGCACGGCCTCGCTTCATTCGGCATAATTATAATCTAACTATGTCCACTTGGATGGTGGGGCTTGAACCTGGACGCAGGGGTGTGGCCACAAAATTCTGCGCAAGCGCAGATCGCCACAATGTTGGAACGCATATGGCGGCGTCGTGAATGCGCAGTCCAGCGGGTAGCCAAATGTGATGGGTCGCCATATGTAACGCTACTTGGGCATCAAATCTCACCAGTGCAGTCACAAAAAGGCCTGCTGACATTTGTGAAAAATTTAGGAGTGGGTGCACCCTTTCAGTGTTACACTTTTGTACTTTTCCTCAATGACACTTCAGCATAAATCTGCATGAAAAACGTGTGTTTGTGTACAGTTTTACAGAGCCTTTTACTGTGAATAAGAACGAAATGTTTGCATGTTGTCATCATCAATCAAGAAAGCTAAAGCAGCGTGTAGACGCCATCCCCAAAGGATGGAAGTAGGTTAACATGCAGGAGACGCAATTGATGATTTGAGAGAAACTAAAAGGGAAAATTGATTTTTTTTTTCCCTCCGTTCTTGGAAAACATCGTAAGATTTTGTTACAATTGTACATTGTGCATTAGGAAAAAAAAAATGTGTATTCAGTATTCCCTGTGAGAAAGCAACACTGAAATGAAAGCAGAAAAGATTAAAGTAAATTAATTGTATGCGAGCATTCAGTAGTTCGCTAAAAAATAAACCTTACATTTATTGTACAATATATTCTCTCCTATAGCTTACTGTATGTACGTATTCTCTGTCTGGAGACCTGTATATATTCTGTATTCATTACCATTATTTGTAAGAAACAAATAGAGCTGACTACCTATATACAGTGCATCCAGAAAGTATTCACAGGGCTTCACTTTTCCCATATTTTGTTAGGTCACAGCCTTATTCCAAAATGGATTAAATATCGTTATTTTCCTCAAAATTCTACAAACAATCCCCATAATGACAACATGAAAGAAGTTAAATTTGCAAAGATTTCAAACTATTAAAAATAATAAGCAAACAAAAATAAAAAATACCATGCAAGTATTCACAGCCTTTGCGCAATACTTTTTTGAAGCATCTTTGGCACCAATTACAGCCTTAAGTATTTTTAAATATGATGCTACAAGCTTGGCACACCTATTTTTGAGCAGTTTCTCCCATTCTTCTATGCAGGACCTCTCAAGCTCCATCAGGTTAGGTGGGGAGCGTCGGTGCACAGCCATTTTCAGATCTCTCTAGAGATGTTCGATCGGGTTCAAGTCTGGGCTCTGGCTGGGCCACTCAAGAACATTCACAGAATTGTCCCATAGCCACTGCTTTGTTATCTTGTGCTTAGGGAAGATGAACCTTTGCCTCAGTCTGAAGTCCAGAGCTCTCGGGAGCAGGTTTTCATCAAGGATGTCTCTGTACATGGCTGCATTAATCTTTTCCTCGATCCTGACAAGTCTCCCCGTCCCTACCGTTGAAAAACATCCACACAGCATGATGCTGCCACCGCCATGCTCACTGTAGGGATGGTATTGGCGGTGCCTGGACATGTCACTTGTCATTCAGGCCAAAGAGTTCAAGCTTTGTTTCACCATACCAGATAATTTTCTCAAAGTCAGAGTCATCCAAGTGGGCTGTTGTGCCTTTTACAGAGGAGTGGCTTCCGTCTGGCCACTCTACCATACAGGCCTGATTGGTGGAGTGCTGCAGAGATGGTTGTTCTTCTGGATGGGTCTCCTCTCTCCACAGAGAAATGCTGGCGCTCTGTCAGAGTGACCATCTTGTTCTTGGTCCCCTCCCTGACTATGGCCCTTCTCCCCCCTATCGCTCAGTTTGGCTGAGCGGTCCACTCTAGGATGAGTCCTAGTTGCTCCAAACTTCTTTCATTTACGGATGATGGAGGCCACTGTGCTCATTGGAACCTTCAATGCTGCATAGATTTTTCTGTACCTTAATATAATCCTGTCTCAGAAGTCTACAGACAATTCATTGGATGTCATGGCTTGTGCTCTGACATGCACTGTTAACTTTGGGACCTTATATAGACAGATGTGTGCCTTTCCAAATCATGTCCAATCAACTGAATTTACCACAGGTGGACTCCAATTAAGTTGTAAAAACATCTCAAGGATGATCAGTGCAAACAGGATGCACCTGAGTTCAATTTTGAGTGTCATGGCAAAGGATGAGAATATTTTTGAACATGTGATTTTTTTTTTTTGTTTTTTATTTTTAATAAATTTGCAAAGATTTCAAGCTTCTTTCACAATGTCATTATGGTGTATTATTTGTAGAATTTTGAGGAAAAAAATGCATTTAATCCATTTTGGAATAAGGCTGTAACATAACAAAATGTGGAAAAAGTGAAGCACTGCGAACACTTTCTGGATGCACTGTATATATAAAAATCCGTTGTAAGGTCATGCAGTTCTATTGACCCCTTGGGGGTCATTTACTAAAACTGGGGAGTTCAAAATCGGGTGCAGCTCTGTATAGAAACCAATCGGCTTCCAGGTTTTATTGTCAAAGCTTTATTGAACAAGCTGAAGTTGGAAGTTGATACCATGCATACCTGCACCAGATTTTGAGCACTCCACTTTTGGTAAATGTCCCCCTTTGTGTCACCATTGGCGAGCATGGGCTACACCAAGGTGCTGAGTTTAAAAGCAAACTATAATGGGTTTGGGCTATTAATTTATTTTTTTTGTGCGGGTCGGTATTCAGTTCCATGTTTCTGTGCGTTCCCCCACAGTGAGATTTGGGAGCCTGTTGCAAAAACCACCAGACGCAAAAGTAGCGCATGCACTACATTTAAAAAACGTGCCACACCAAATCTCATATTTCTATAGGGTTTACTTGGCTCTCTCCAAAGTATAATTTTCCTCTCTGCTATCTAGTTCCCTTGTTATCAGCATGAGCCACTTCTGACAAGTTTTCCTGACACCAAGAGAAAAAAGGTGACGGAAGAGATCTCAAGCATGCAGCTTGTGATTGACAACCACAGCTCTATTCCTTTGTGTGTCCCCCTCCAATCAGCTCTACTGTGTGCAACTGCAGCTCCCCACCCCCCTGCTTTGCAAGTCTGTGAAAAATCCCTTTCATCTCTGGGTTTTACAAGGAGGTACAGGACAAATGGCTGCAAATAAGTTACCTAGCAGGATTTGTTTAATCTCTGTGGATCACCCAGTAACTTCACTGGGTATATGTACAGGTTTACAACCTTTTTAAATATATTTATTACAAATGCAAACAGTGCAAATACATGAACTTGACTTAGAATCAGCCTCTTGCAGTTGGTGTAGAACAGAGTTTAAACTGGGAAAGCAAAACGCAATAAATTCCCCTTACACAGTGTTCTTCAGGGACCCCTGCAGGGAGATATGGATTCTAATACTTGACAAACCCAGCTTGTTGTCCCTCATGCATGACCTAATGACAACTGACAAGCAACCAAATGAAGTTACAAATTATCAAGCAGGTGCATAATCTAAACTGGAGGAGGTCAGGGCAGGCTTCACTCGGCAGAAGGTTAAAGAGGGGCTCCAGTGTCCTTCAGAAAAACAAAGTCAGCAGCTATAAATACTGTAGCTGCCGACTTTTAATATGAAGGCACTTACCTGTCCAGAAATCCAGTGGTGTCCTCACCAGAGCCGATTTTTCAAATGGCTATTGGGTGCTGTCGCCACCATTTTGACTGAGGGAAACCGGCAGTGACGCTGTGATGCGTGCTGTGCTTTGTGAATGGGCCGGCTGCGAGGGAAGGAGGGGGAGCCGGAAGTGGGAGCGGGTACCTGTCAAAACCAGGTATCCTCTACCTCCTAAAAGGTGCCATGTGTGGCAGTGGAGGGGGTGAGGAGGCAGACAAGCAGAGCTTTCCCTTTTGGGTGGAGCTCCGCTTTAAGGTCGGCAAACAAAACAAGGACGTGCGAGTAAAATAAAGCAAGCTAGAAATCAAAATTCGCAGGCTAAATGAAGACATTTGCAATGGCCAGTAGAAATTTTATGCCTGAGATATGATTCACCGAATATAAATTTTACTTGCGCCTAATGACATCACAAGTACGCTAGAGCATGCCTAAACTGCACTGCAGTCTCCTTATTCAGCCAGCATATGACACAGGCATACACCTTAGAGCAGCATGTCAGGTCCAAATAAGACAATAAGAGAACCAGCGGCAGCTTCCTGCAGGAAATCAGTGGAAGCCCCCATTTTCTTATATGTAGTTTTCAAATCAAACCTTGATAAGATTATTTACAAGAAAATGCATAAAAATATATTACACAATATATTACAAAAATTCCTGGAGTTTCTTACAACCTATTAAAGTGTTGTTTTACTTTCATCAAGTGGAAATCCCAGCGATCAGGCTGTTATGCCCCGTACACACGACCGGTTTTGCCAGCGGACTAAACTACGACGGTTTCTCCAACGGAATTCCATTCAAGCGGTCTTGCCTACACATAGTCAAATCAAAGTCCGACCGTCCAGAACGCGGTGACGTACAACACGTATGACAGGATTAGAAAAAGGACGTTCAATAGCCAGTAGCCAATAGCTTAGGTCTCGTACTTGCTTCAGAGCACACGTCATTTTTGGTCTGTCAGAACAGCATACAGACGGCATACAGACGAGCGGTTTTCCCGATAGGTATTGATTCCGTCGAAAAGATTTAAAACATGTTCTACTTCTAGGTCCATCAAAATTTTCAAAAAAAAAAAAGTCAGATGAGGCCCACACACGGTCGGAATGTCCGATTAAACGATTCTGTCTGACTTTTCCTGCTGGAAAGTCCGACCGTGTGTATGCGGCAATAGGCTTGGTTTACACAGCTGCAACCTGAAAGTCAGGTGCCAGGTGACTTGATGAGACTTTAGAGCAACAGTTCAGGAAACGCCTGGGTAATCTTCCTGTAATGTTGGATCCAAATCACATCAATTAAGATCAGGATCCGATTTGGAGGTGACTTCCATTAAAGTCTATGGGCACAAGTCGGATATAAGTCGCCTTGAAGTAGGATAGGAACCTTTTCTAAAGTTGGATCGATTTCAGTAGGGCTAATTAGGACAGCTCTTATTGACTAAAGTGGGTTTTCACATATCATGCGACATGGGGTCTCAACTCTGATCCCAAATTGTGGCAATGTGAACCGAGCCTCTGACTTGTTCCGACCCCCCAGTATCAACCTAACCTATAATTCCACCAATGGAGGTCTGTTTCAATATAATCATTTTTTTTCTTTTTATCATTGCAGCTCCCACTTAATAAGCCCCACTTTTAACATTGACACATCTGCAGTTTGCTCTCAGGCTCCATAATCAGCGCTGCTTGAAGAAAGTAGCTTTGTTATAGGTCTCATAAATCACCGGTGTCGTCAAGGCTCGGGAAATATGCTTTTCTTCAAAAAACTATTGTTGTTAATGATGTATGACAACAAACATTGCATCAATATTCATTATCATGACTCTGCAAGGCTGGAAACAAGCAACATATGACTATAGCAATTTGTTTTCTACACCGGTTATTTTGAATTTGCAAGCTTAATATGTGTGGGACATAGCTGCAGCGTTAAATTTCCTAATGCTAAAGGAGCAGGGAGTCTAAGTGGCAATTCTGTTTATATGAAGAGCGGAAGCATTCAAACACAACAGCACAAGTTTTAGACCATTATCAGAACTGAAAGGATTTGAAATAAAAGTTCTGATCCTGGGGGGGGAGATATTTAGGGACATAAATAAGACTTCCTGCTACTGGAAACATTGACTCTATGATTGCCGACTATTCCTTCTGAAAACGTTACAAAACCAGGTTAGTATGCTGATTGCCTTCAAACCTTTTACTGACACTGACCTAAATTTTTTTTTTTGTCATACTTACCTGTAAAATCCTTTTCATTGAGTACATCATGGGACACAGAGTTAGGCTAATATTCATTACCTGCTGGGTTATACTCCATCTCCAGGTGAATGGACACTGATAGACCAAAGGTCTTTAGACAGGAAGTGATCCCCTATATAACCCCTCCTATACAGGAAGTACTTCAGTTTTGTAACAAGCACTGAATCCTCAAAAAGAGGAACAGGACCTCTGTGTCCCATGATGTACTCAAAGAAAAGGATATTAGAGGTAAGCATTATGAAAAAATCCTATTTTCTTTTTTTTACATCATGGGACACAGAGTTAAGCTAATATTCATTACCTGCTGGGACGTCCCAGAGCAATAGCCTTGAGGGGAGGGAGACACCCTTCCAAACAATAGCCATCAGACCTTATACAGCAGGCCGCAGTACACTGCGGCCGAATCCTCGGTTGCTCGAACATCCACTTGAGAAGATTTTGTGAATGTGTGCACTGAAGACTAGGTAGCAGCCTTACAAATCTGAGCCATAGATACTTGATGGCAAAAAGCCCAGGAGGTTCCTAAAACCCTGGTAGAATGAGCTCTCACCCTAAAGGGAGGAGCTTTATGTTTTAGACCATAGGCCTGAATGACCAATTGACGGACCCAATTGGTAATGGAAGTTTTGGAAGCTGCCTGCCCTTTCTTGGGTCCTTTTGGTAAAATAAAAAAGGAGTCTGATCCTCGGATCTCCGCAGATCTAGACCAATAAACCTTGACTGGGCGGACAACGTCCAAGGAGTGTAGTCATCTCTTTTCCACTGAACGAGGCTGAGAGAAAAAAAAGTAAGGCAAAATAATGTCCTGATTTAAATGAAAGGCCGACACCACTTTTGGCAAAAAGGATGGAACAGGTCGTAACACGACCCTGTCGTGGTGAAGGATCAAGTACGGTTCCCTGGATGAAAGGGCCGACAACCCCGACACCTTCTAGCCGAGGTGATAGCCATCAGGAAGGCTAGCTTGCGTGACAGCAAGTCTAATGGAATTTCCTTGATAGGTTCAAATGGTTGTTTCTGTAACACAGACAGCACCAAGTTCAAGTCCCAAGGACACATAGGTGACCTAATGGGGGGAAGCAAGCGAGTTGCCCCCTGAATAAAGGTTTGAACCAGTGAATGGGAGGCTAAAGGCCTTTGGAAGAATACTGATAGGGTCTCTGAATCCTGGGCAACAAATGTGGAAGGAGAGAGGAGGAATCGGAGGGAAAGCATAAACCAGGGAGTATTGGCTCCATGGAACTACCAGAGCATCTGCTCCGATTGCCAGAGGATCTCTTGTTCAGGACACAATCTGCTGTAGCTTGTTGTTGAACCTGGATGCCAGTAGGTCGACCCCTGGCCATCCCCAACGTTGGCAAATTTCCTGGAACACCCCTGGGTGTATTGCCATTCCCCTGGGCAGATTTGCTGGCGACTGAGATAATCTGCCTCCCAGTTCTCTACTCCCGGGATATGGACTGCCGATAGAATCGGCACATGTCCCTTTGCCCAGTATGTGGTTCACCTCCTTCAGAGCTGAAAGACTCTTGGTACCGCCTTGGTGGTTTATATAGGCCACTGCAGTGGCACTGTTGGACTGAGCCCTGATAGGGCAGTCCTGAAGCTCCACCGTCCATGACTGTAGGGACAGTTGTACTGCCCATAATTTCAGGACGTTGATGGGCAGAATATGTTCTGTCCTTGAGCATTTCCCTTGAGCTGTGAGCCCCTCTAGGGTCGCTCACCAGCCTGAGAGACTGGCATCTGTAGTCAGTACTCTCCAAGTCACAGGGAGGAAGGAACTTCCCTTTCGCAGGTTCTGATCCTGCAACCACCAGTTTAGGCTTAAGCGTTCCCGAGGAGATAAGAACATTGGATAATCCAGGGCTTCTCCTCTCCTGTTCCAAGCCAACAAGATGTCTTGTTGTAGAGGCCTGGAATGGAACTGGGCATAGGCCATCGCCTCGAAGGAGGATACCATCCTGCCTAGAAGACTCATACAGAGCCGAAAGGAAGGTTGTCTGGTGCCCCTTATCTGACGCACCTGATCCTTCAGGGCACAGATCCTTGTGGGTGGCAAGAATACTCTTGCTTGGACCGTATCTAGGTTCAGACCTAAATACTTTAGACCTTGAGCTGGTTTCAAGGCTGACTTTTATGTGTTTCTGATCCAGCCTAAGCTTTTCAAATACCGCACTGTGCATGTTATGCTCTGTACTAGAGCCTGTAATGAGTGATCTCTGAGCAGGAGGTCATCCATATATCCGAGCACCAGGATCCCTTGGGCCCTTAAAAAACCCAGTTCTGGTAGGACCTTTGTGAACACCCTGGGAGCTGTAGCAAGCCAGAAGGGTAGAGCCACAAACAGAAAATGACGTTCCTCTACTGCAAATCGCAGGAACCTCTGATGAGGCTGAAAGATAGGTATGTGTAAATACGCCTCCTTTATATCGATGGAGGCTAAAAAGTCTTCCATCTGCAGCGAGGCTACAACTGAGCGGATAGACTTCACCTGAAAGGACTGGATTAGTAGATACTGGTTCAGGGATCTTAGGTCAAAAAATGGGCCTTGTGACCCAGTTTGGCTTTTAAACCATAAAACAGGTTCGCTCCTTCGGATACAGGAACCTGTACAATCACTCCTTGATGCAATAAATGATGTAGTGCCTGAAGCAATAAGTCTATTTTCGGAGGATCCAAAGGAACGCTGGATCTTAAAAACCTCTGAGGGGGAATCCCCCCGTAACTCCAGCTTTTAACCGCGGGATATAATTGAGGTGACCCACTCATCCTGAATTATTGTTCTCCATATGTCCGCAAAGTGCAGCAGCCTTCCCCCCACACGATGGAGTGGGGGCATAACCTCAAAAGGAGGGCTTAGTGCTGGGTTTAGAAGAATTTTGGACCCAGGGCTTTTTCTGGCCCTGGTCTTGCAGCTTGCCCCTAGCCCTAGCGCCCTGTTGGCAGCGGAACTGCCTTGGCGCTGACACATTTAAGGAAGCAGTCCCTGAAGTTCTAAACGAGGGACGCCTGGTGCTTCACAGGAAGTAGAGAACTCTTCCCTCCAGAAATATTTTGTATATATTTGTCCAAATGATCACCAAATAAACGTTCCCCATGAAAGGGGAAACCTGGCAATAACTTAACAAGGAAGCTCAGCTGACCAGTTCTTAAGCCACAAAAGTCTGCGCATATGTACAGACAAGAGAGCCAAATGAGAAACCTGCTGTATTGAATCCTTTTAAGGCGTCAACAGCAAAACACAGTGCTCGAGGAATATCTATCTTATTTTCAGGCAGATCATCCTCCTGGTTAGGCCTATTAGGTGTTTGACCTGATCCTTTACGGACTGGCAGATACCAATTGCTGCAACAGCTGGCCGAATAGCTGTACTGGCCAAAGAGAAGGAAGCCTTTAAATGACTGCAAATTCTTGTCCACAGGGTCTTTCAAGCCCTGTGCGTTATCTACTGGACAAGTTAAGTTCTTGTTTAAGGAAGAGACTGCTGCATCTACGGCTGGCATGCTCCCTTTTTTAACAAACTTTTTATCCATGGTATATAAAAAGGAAAAACCTCTTAAGAGGAACAAAAACCTGTCAGGATGTTCCCAATCAACATACACCGCCTGTACCAGGCACACAAATAGAGCTTTCTTTTGTTGGTATTTGATTTTTTGAGCTAAAAACAAATAGAGCTTTCTTTTGTTGGTATTTGATTTTTTGAGCTAAAAACAAATAGCTTTCTTTTGTTGGTATTTGATTTTTTACGCTATAAACAAAAAAAATATCCATTTTTAAAAAAATCTAATTTCTTCATAAATTTAGGCCAATATGTAGTCTGATACCTGTTTTTGGTTGGATTTATGGACTTTGTGTTTATTTTTTGGCAGCAAAGTACTCACATGAAGCTTGTGGCCTAACGTCACTTCTGGTGCCTGTCTATTCTGACGCATATCATTGCGATCACGTGGCTTCATCATCGTCTTCCTTACTAGCAGAACAGTGATCTGCCTTGTTTACATGGGCAGACTGCCGTGTTTCCAGCGGACATTGGGTTCGCCTGACCGATTATCTCCCGCTGTGTCCAATCACAGAGAAAGGGGCTCCAGCAGCGCACGCGCGCCCCAGAGCCAAAGGGAAAAAAACACTTACAGGTGCGTGATTTTGCGCTTAAGGGCCGACCTGCCACAGTATATGTATGTGGGGCGGTTCTTAAGCACTTAACGAAACTTCAGCTTCAGATCAAAGTTGACAGTTGTAAAGAACATGAATAAAACTAAGATTTTTCGCTTCCATGGCAGTCATCCAGATGTAGTATAACAGGCAATAGCGATAACATTTGACGTTTGTAAAAATCTCAGCATTATCCTAATTTGGCTACAAAAGTGGACATACACTTTAAACTGGTTCTAAATCCAAGACATCGTTTACCTTAATGCACTCCAATCTCCTAGTAGTAATTACGCCCCCTAGCGCCCCCAACCCCCACCCCTTACTCAATTCAGCACTGTGCCCATCTGTAGGGTCTCTCTCCTCTCACCCTGCATCCATAGGACAGAGAACCAACAGCGGGAGCCATCGACTGCTGCTGCTGTCAATCAAATCCTGTGAGTGAGAGTGGGGGTGGAGTCAAGCCAAATTGTGTAAGTCTACAGACTCACGCAGCCCAGCTTGGGAGCAAGCCTGCACATCTTCCCCTATAGCAAGCGGCTTGCTCTGGTGGCAGACACAGAAGGAGGAGGAGCCAAGAGGCTCCGTGGGAGATCACAGAAAAGGAGGCTCAGGGGCGCTTTGTGCAAGCCCATTGCACAAAGTAGGTAAATATTACATGTTTATTATTATTTATTTTTTTTTAAAACGATCCTTTACAACCAATTTACGTAGTAGAAGAGCATAGCTGACTAGATATACTGTAAATTAAGTGGAATGTGTAAAGTAGCACTCCTACTAGATAGTTGTGGTAGATAAAAATTAGATTAAACAGATATCACACATTCTGATTGCAATGTGTATGGTCAACTTTCTTTCCAGAATGCAAACAAGTGGGGAAAAAGAGAAAGTCATTAACCGCTTGCCGACCAGCTGCCGTCATTTTACTGTGGCAGCTCAGCACGATCCCGCGAACCGTCATAGCTATACGTCGGCTCGCGGGATCGTGATAGCAAGTACGCGAGCACCCGCTGCAATGCGGGGTTCCGCTGCTCGCGGCCAGCGGTTGCGATGATCGCCAGCCACGAGCGATCGCGAGCTCGAGAGGCAGAACAGGGACGTGTGTGTGTAAACACACAAATTCCTGTTCTGAGAGTGACAGATCGTGTGTTCCTATTAGCCAGGAACCACGATTCGTCATTTCCTCTAGTCAGTCCCCTCCCCCTTCAGTTAGAAACACACACAGGGAACACAGTCAACCCCTTCCCTGCAGTGACATTTTTACAGTAATCAGTGCATTTTTATAGCACTGATCGCTAGAGGTCGACCGATATGGGTTTTTCTCTGGCCGATGCCAAAGCCGATATTTAGAAATCGCAGTGGCCGATGGCCGATATATGATGCCGATTTTTTTGGGCCGATATATTAGGCCGATTTCTTTTTTTTTTTTCCCTTCATCGCATAAAATCTAACAGTTAGACCCCTTTCACACTGGGGCGTTTTTCAGGCGCTTTTGGGCTAAAAATAGCGCCTGTAAAACGGCTCCCCTGCAGTCTATGTGAAAGCTCGAGTGCTTTCACACTGAGACGATGCGCTGGCAGGATGTTAAAAAAAAGTCCTGCAAGCGGCATCTTTGGAGCGGTGTATACCACTCCTCCACCACTCTTGCCCATTGAAATGAATGCGCACCGCTGCCGAAGCGCCTGCAAAGCGTTTCGGCAGCAGCGCTTCAGGGGCGCATTTAACCCCTTCTTTGGCCGCTAGCTGGGTTATAAGCACCCCGCTAGCAGCCGAATAGCGCCGCTAAAATGACGGTAAAGCGCCGCTAAAACTAACAGCGTTTTACCGTCAACACATGCCCGCTCCAGTGTGAAAGCAACCTTAAGTAATAAGTGATACAGAAAATTTTTTATATTTAAACATTTATTAAACAAAACAAACCTCCAATCAGTTCACTTGTATGTATAATTTAGATTAAAAAAAAAATAACTATCTTAAATATTAAATACACAAAAACAGGTAATCAAAACTTTTGGACGAAAAAAAATGGGCTAACTTTACTGCTTTTTTTTTTTTTTTTATTTCATTAGTGTATTTTTTTAAAAAAAAATTGCGTTTGAAAGACCGCTGCGCAAATACCGTGTGACATAAAATATTGCAACAACCGCCATTTTATTCCCTAGGGTCTCTGCTAGAAAAAATATATATAATGTTTGGGGGTTCTAAGTGATTTTCTAGCAGAAAATACAGGATTTTTACTTGTAAGCAACAAGTGTCAGAAAAGATTTAGTCTTTAAATGGTTAAACTGAGAACTTCTCCACGGAGTTCAGTCTATTGATAAAAGAACCTGAAAGAGATACAATGTATCTTCTTATCAGACTTGGCAGGCTGCCCAGAGGAGGAGAGAAGATAACTTCAGAAAACTTGCATTGACTTCTATTACAGAAGTCATTTGCAAGTCCCGCTGAAGGTATAATCGGCTTTTTTATCAGCACAATCTGCCGATGCCGATTAAGTAAAAAAAAGCCAAATATCGGCCGATATATATCGGCCTGCCGATATATTGGTTGACCTCTACTGATCGCTGTATAAATGCCAATGGTCCCAAAAAATGTCAAAAGTGTCAAAAAGTGTCTGATTTTTTCCTCCATGTCGCAGTCCCGATAAAAATCGCAGATCACCGCCGTTACTAGTACAAAAAAAATAATAATAAAAATGCTATAAATCTATCTCCTATTTTGTAGAAGCTAGAACTTTTGCGAAAAACCAAGCACTATACGCTTATTGCGATTTTTTTTACCAAAAATATGTAGAAGAAAACATATCGACCTAAACTGAGAAAAAATTTGCTTTTTAAAAAAAAAAAAAAAGGGGATATTTATTATAGCAAAAAGTACAAAATATTGTTTTTTTTTTTCAAAATTGTCGCTCTTTTTTTGTTTATAGCACAAAAAATAAAAATTGCAGAGGCGATCAAATACCACCAAAAGAAAGCTCTATTTGAGGGAAAAAAAGGATGTCAACTTTGCTTGGTTGCAACGTCGCACGACCACGCAATTGTCAGTTAAAGTGACGCAGTGCCGAATCGCAAAAAATGGCCCGGTCATTCAGCAGCCAAATTTCCAGGGCTGAAGTGGTTAAGGGTGAGTAAAAACTCAAATGGAACACCACAGAGCTCTCACAGGGATTAGACTTTGTGACCATAAGACATAAGGGTGGCGGGGGAAAGTAAGGAAGGTAAATATCAGTGGGTGGAGGAGCCATTTTGAGAAGGACAGGTTGTCTTTACATCCTCCACCCAAAAAAAAAAAGTTGGTCAACTTTTGTTTGCTTTACTAAACAAAACATGAGTTATAGGTGGTGGTGGTGAAGTTTCTTCACTTTGCATGCCAACCTTTAAGGCCTTACAGAACATGACTGTGCACCCTTGCCCTTTACAAGTACTTTCAAAACAAGAACTAAACTATATATAAGGCAGCATATTGGTCATCTGTCACAAGATACAATTGCTACACTTGCAGAGTTCTAACCTATGTCCCAAAGAACGGTTCAATTAAGGTCTTGGCAAGGTATCTGGAATTTAATTGGGAAGTAATATAAATAAAACATTAAGTGAAGAGGGGGGCAAATCTATAAGGTTGTTTGCATAGTTTGCAAAAACAAAAAAAAATCTGTGCGGTTTCTAAAATTAACATAATAAAATATGAGATCTTGTTGGCAAAACTGCTTACTAATGCATTATCCTTAAGATACATCTTGTATATTTTAACCTAAAATAATACCACTTAGATACACTTGGGCATAAAGAGGGAGAACTATTAAAATGTAATATTTCTGGATTCTGAGAAGATACCATAAATCTCGCTGCCAGTGCTTATATTTTCAGAGCATGCAGTACATCTAAAATAGGACAATAGAGACAAAATAAACTTCTCGTCTTTGACCCTTAACCCTCATGCACCACTAAGAACAAGCTACTCTGTCTATAAGGCTTTGTGCACTTTTAGCGCAGTCCTGCTTTTTAGGGCCGGGCCGCCACCCCCCCCCCCCCCCCACCCCAAGTGTGTTTATAATATACAAAACTGGCGATAATCACATCAGCATGATGAAGAACATCTATTGCTCATAGAATCCTCTTAGACCTGTACTCCTCCCCCAAACATGTCCAGTCTGATGACCATACCCTTCAGAAGAAAGCCTCTACACAGCTTGGTAACCTGCTAATGAGCTCTGCATTGAAATGGATGGCATTCAGACAAGCCCAGATAACTTTTTTTTTCTCTGCCAAAACTCTGCTGCTCCTGGCAGAGGGTTTATTTTTCCTGCCTCTAAACACTGCTAAAAATTCTACGTGTTCATGGACAGGGGAGGGGAGTTTAGAGGCAGGAAAAAACAAACGCCAGACGCCCCATAGGAGCAGCTGTAAAAACGTCCATTTGTGCATGAGGCCTACAAGGTGAACAAGTCTTTCCACTGTAGGCTGCTTTGCTAAGGATTCAGGGAGCAGCAGAACCGCGCCCCAAATGCCTGTTTCGAATGCCAGCGTGAACAGGACCTTTATGGTCTCCTAAAAATTTAGTCTGGTGTTCCTATTTTTTTATGTACCTCTTGGATTGCAACCTAAAGTATGAAGATTTCTGGGCTTACAAACCTAAGGAAGAAGGTCATACTCCTCCGATTGATGTAAAATGACTTGAAAATTCAGCAACATGAATACATTTGTTTGATACAACCTTGGCACGGCAGCCAGGGTATAATCAGTACCAATAAGCCCTGCTCTGCCCCTTCCTACCAAGTTCAGAAACAAGGACAGCACTTCAGCCTTGCAGCATTAAGCTTATCGGTTTGAGACCCAACCACGACACTACCTGCATGGAGTCTACATGCTCTCCCTGTGCCTGCCTGGGTTTTCTCCAGGCACTCCAGTTTTCTCCCACACTCCAAAGATATGCTGGGAGGTTAATTGGCTCCTGTCTAGATTTGAACTAGTGTATGTAATTATGCATGTGCAGACCTTAGATTGTAAGCTCCCTGAGGGGAGGAACTGATGGGAATGTACAATATATAGGTAAAGCACTGCATAAATTGTTGAAATGCATAAATACCTGCAATAAATAAATAATGTCAGGAACTGCTAGTAGTTAACTTGTCTAATTTCAGCTGCTGTGCAGAAGTTTATTGAGATGGGATACAAATAAACACAGGGTAATACACATATTCAATGTGGACCAAGTTAATAATTCCATGTTGATTTGAATCATTTTTAAAGCAGAACTACACTGCATCTGAGCACCACAAACCAAAAACGCTATTTAAATCATTTTCAATATTCAAAAGAAAAATTATCCATCTATGTCTTCATGCTTTATTTTGTTGAGAAGTCACTGTGAAAAAAAAATACAGATGCATACCTCCCAATATTTTGAGATGGGAATGAGGGACACCTACTAAAAAATGTATGTAGGTATAGAACACACCCCCTTAAAAGGAAAATTAACCAAAAAAAACGGTTAATTGAATCCACAAGAGACTTTTTTAACCACTACTATTCCTTTATATTGGCTTTTAAAATTTACAAATGTAGCAATTTATAATTTGGATGAAAGGTTTAGCACTGAGAAACACTTTTTGAAAGATAAAAATGAGGGGGAAAGAGGGACAGAGGGACATTGCTCCAAATCAGGGACAGTCCCTCCAAATCAGGGACAGTTGGGAGGTATGCAGATGATTCCAGTAGCATTTACTTCCTGGTATCCATCTGCCCTTAGCTTAGGCATGCAGGCAGGAGGGCGCCCTCTTGAAGACTCCTGGAATGTACGATATAAATTTGCCTAGGCCTGGAAACCAGGAAGTAACTGAAGAAGTGTATAAAAAATAAATAAATACTTCACTATCTATTTACGAATGCTAGCAGCATAAGGAATAAAAATAATGTGTTGATTAAGGGAGTGAAATTCCACTTTAAATTCCATCTTACAATGCCCAAATATAATGAAAACTGGGCAATATTCAGGGACAATTACACTGTGGCACAGCAAAAGAGGATTAAAGGCAAGCAGGCTGACACAGCGTCACATATAAACTGACACTTATGTGTGACAGATCCATTCAGTTTAGAGTTAATATAAACAAAAGCAGATTTCTCCACTCTCTTCAACATAAATGCAATGACAGCACACTATTCAGAGCTCCCATAAAATCCTGGGTCCCTGCTTAATGATAAGTAAGGCTGTATTAAAAACCATCAGCGGTGAGGCTGCATGGGTAAAAAGCTGCAGTGCATCCGTATTTCAAATAGGTAACCACACTGAAGATGTATATTATTAAAGCTTGGAATTAAATATTCAGTATCAAGTAAAAGTTGGCTTTATAGTGGCTGATAAAACATTCCGGCTTCAGGGAAGTCTATTTAGAGTATATAGAGTGCATGCCTGGCTTTTGTCTTTTCATATGCCAATACACCAAAGATCTAAGCATCACTTACAAAAATCTGTGTGCATGAAACAACATCCATCATTTAAAAAGAATGTGTACTGTTTGAAGTTGTTTTTTTTTTTTTTTTTGGATACACACACGATTGTAAACAGCCTAACGAGAGTTTATCATTGGGGGCATACTGCTGCAGATATGAATTGAAGGCACCCAAAGGTTCTTGTACATGCCTGACTCAGCTACATTCAGGTCATACAGCGCACCTGTTATTGCACTAAATAGTTTGCTTGGGCCTGCTTGGCACAAAAAAAAAAAAACTATTTAAAAAAAAGGGACATTAAACATAAAGTTAGCCTTTAATAATTGTGCCCAGTGCTAATCCTAAGGCAGAGGGTGGGCAAGGTGAAGGAGCTGGAGCAGCACAGACAGTAATTAGACAGTAATGGAAGAGGAGAGGGCTATCGTGTACAAGGAAGGGAGGGTGCTATGATTAGAGGATGGACTCATCCTTAATCAATCTTGCTAGCAGGTCTAGAGGCTCATTGCAGGCGAATAAAAAAAAGTTTAACCACTTCAGTCCTGGAAGATTTTACCCCCTTCCTGACCAGAGCACTTTTTACAATTTGGCACTGCGTTGCTTTAACTGACAATTGAGCGGTCATGCAATGCTGTAGCCAAACAAAATTTGCGTCCTTTTTTTCCCACAAATATAGCTTTCTTTTATTGGTATTTGATCACCTCTGTGGTTTTTAATTTTTGCGCTATAAACAAAAAAAAGAGCAACAATTTTGAAAAACAAAAAACAAAAAAAACAATAGTTTTTACTTTTTGCTATAATATCCCCAATTTTTTTTTTCTTTTTAAAAACAAAATTTCATTATCAGTTTAGGCTGATATATATTCTTCTACATATTTTTGGGGAAAAAAAAAAATCGCAATAAGCGTACAATGATTGGTTTGCGCAAATGTTATAGCGTCTACAAACTATGAGAAAGATTTTTTTTTAACTTTTTGAGACCACTGACAATTATATAGCGATCAGTGCTATAAAAATGCACTGATTACTGTGTAAATGTCACTGGCAGGGAAGGGGTTAACACTAGGGGCGATCAAGGGGGTTAAACGTGTTTTCTAACTGTATGGGTATAAGACCGAGTAGGAGAGAAGACATATCGCTGTTCCTACTTACTACTACTTCTCTCCTCTGACAGCACAGGGATTTGTGTGTTTACACACACAAATCCCCATGTTGGCGCTCGTGCACGCGCACCGGGTCCCTCACTGTGCAACGGACGCACCCTCTGGTGGCCAAAAAGGGGAAGGACGTACCCATATGGGATTTCACCCAGGAGAGCCATTCTGCCGCAGTATATCTGCGTGAGCCAGTCGGGAACCAGTTAATGGGGAAAATACTTTAATTTCCAAAAAAAACCAATGTGCCCATGGAACTTTGTAGAGTAATGCCATAAAAAGTTAATACCAAATTTATATAAAAAGTGAAAAGTTTATTGCAAGATCAAGGTTAAAATCAGACATAGTAAATGATACACGTCATAATATAAAAACAGGAAATATACAAATAAGTTTATATATTGGTTCGGCATAATTAGCATAATAGACGTAGGCAAATAAGAACATAACAGGTTGATATCTTGAACCGTTTCGTGAAGCAATGCTCACTTCTTCAGGAGACAATCACAATCAATATATCTGTGGGGAGACCATGTCATGATACGAACGATGGTAATAAAAATAATAAGAAAAAAAAAAAAAAAAAATACGACTATAAGCCTTGTGTGGAAAACACTTTGGGGGTTATTTACTAAAGGAAAATCCATTTTGCACTGAAAGTGCACTTGGAAGTAAAGTCGCTGTAGATCCGAGGGGGACATGCAAGGAGAATAAAAAAACAGCATTTTAGCTTGCACATGATTGGATGATAAAATCAGCAGAGCTTCCACTCATTTCAGATCTACCCCTCAGATTTAGAGCGACTGCACTTCCAAGTGCACTTGCAGTGCAAAGTGGATTTGCCTTTCGTAAATAACCCCCAATGTCTCATAGGATATACTTGCATAACAAAAAAACAGTTTTCAAGGATTTATTATTTCCCCTCTTTTTGGCTTCACACAAACCAGGATCCTGTCCTTTTAGGTGGCTCACTCCTTCCTTCAGCTCCTGGACAGACCCCTATCCCCGGTTGTTGGTGTCCTTGCCTGGACTACTCTTTTTAGATTTCATACTTTTTGCTGTTTTGTTATGCAAGTATATCATATGGAGGGAGGGGACATTGTGTTTTCCACTCTTATGAGGCTTATAGCGCATCGAGATATCTTATTATGTTCTTATTTGCCTACATGCAAATTATGCCTAACCAACATTATATATATATACACACACACACATATACACATTATATAAACTTATATTTGTAGATTTCCTGTTTTTTTTATTATGACGACATATGTATCATTTAATATGTCTGGTTTTAACCTTGATTGTGTAATAAACTTTGCACTTTTTACATTTGGTATTAACTTTTTCTTGGCGTTTACAAAGTCCCAAGGGCACATTGTTTTTCTGCAAATTTTGGTCAACATCTTTGCACTTTAGGCCCCCTTTTGTGTGATTTATGCACATGTAAAATACTTGATTTTTCTGTGTTTTACCTGCATTTTTTAGAGTTGGTGAGAGGGCCTCTTTGAAGGTAAAAAAAAAAAAACTATCACGCAGATTTCGTACATTTCCCTGCATGCTCTTAAAATACGGTTTATCTGTATCCTGTGCAGACTCACATTATATATTTACGTGACAGTCAGTCAGATCCCTGAAACAATCCCATGATTGAACCAGTGTTTAAAACTAAAGATACAGATCTGAAATCAGACTGCAAGGAAACGGTTGTGAAAAACAGCTGTTGGGTAAAAACAGTTGCGTCTGTACAGTGCTTGAGGATACAAGAACAGAAAAATACCAGCCCTTTGTTATTATAGAAGGTAAGGTCTCCTCATGCATATCTAGCCATGGAGTACATGCGGGGATGCAGTTCAAGTTCACTGCAGGATAGATTGTACAATTACACAATGTTCTTATCCAACTAAGCACTGCAAGCACATCAGCACACGGTAATGAAAAGACATTCAGGACTCACTTGTTCTGCATCATATTCATTATGACCCAGTCTGAGGGGTACACGTTCTTCCCTATGAGGTTCTTAAACATGATGAATGTTTCCATAAGAAAATCCTGCAAATAGAGAACAGAAAAAGTAACATGTTTTACGTGTTAAAGAAAGTCTCATTAGATGTGATGGCTGCATTAGTTTTCCTTCATCAGGCTTCCCCCCCCCACCCTTTATGGTCACCTGCTAATCCCGCCAGTAATAAACTTTTTGTCCTAGGGTTACAACACTCACTGTATCTATGGAAGAGCATTGTTGTCATCCTAGAACAGAAAGTATGTTAGGACTACAGAATACTTCCGTCTCCCATTCATAGCATGGGGGGGAAGGTGTTCTGTAGTCTTGGCATACTTCCAAATAATATTGGAGGAGGTAATGCTACAGAGAACACAGAACAGTACTGGGTTTCTGGCAGCATCAATGGGTATTTGCATTGCTTGAATTGATATAACAAAATGTTTCCAATGGTATGTTTACCAGATCAAAAGGACGCAAATAAGAGAAGTCAAATGTTATCTTTTACGTAAACTTTAAATTATAAACTATATTGGTTTTTATCTTTTTATTGTTTTATACATACAATCTTTGTTTTACAAATGGGCATTTAACACATGATAAAGAATTTACTGAGCACTATGGATTTGGAGGGCCACAGGTTGAGCACCCATGTTCGAAAACCTCTAGCTAAGCCATCAATTTAACCTATTAAGCAACAACTATCGAGTTATGTAAAGCATGATCTTCAGTAAGCAAAGCTGAACTAAACTCAGGATTTAGGAAAAATCCTGTTTCCAACAAACTGCATCCTTTGGGATGAAGAGTAATACATATTAAAAATGCCGAAATGCAAAGTGTGAAACACTGAGGAGGTGAACATGTGCCGCTGATATAGAGCAATGACTGTGTCTAGGAATAAGAACCTTTCCAGATAAAACTCACAAAAGGTATATATACACCAAAGATACTGCACTGCATTCATGTAATTAGGGGAGAAACAGACCACAAACTGCTGTTAAAACAATCCTGACTTCCGGCGCCACATGAGGAGATGGTGAGCAGAAACAGCTCCCACTGCACTCCTCACATAACCTGCACATAAAGCCAGCTGCTGCTTCAGGGTGACCCTATCTCCGCTACCATGTGGGACAGCATGGACCGTTTTGTGGAGAGATCATACTCCTCCTCTCTATCCTCCACGCTACAACCCGCAGGAGACACAGCCGCGGACGCAGCCAAAATGGCGGCCGCTCCCTATGCGCCAGAGACACTGCAGTCACCCACGATGCCAGGAACAACAGACACAGATCCTGCCTCTCCTGCAGGCATTGCACAGGCAGTGGTCACCCCTCCTTGCCCCTACTCTAACTTCCACAGGGGACACTGCAGTGCAAAGGGGACTGGAGCAGCTTCACACTGAGCTCCAGGCACAGGCTCAGAGGCTCTCACATGTGGAGGAACAGATTTCTTTGCTGGAAGATGAGACCACGGGGAAGTCTGCCATGCTAACATGCATCTCTACTTCTAACAGGGACATATGGGATAAGCTGGATGGTTTGGAAAATCGTTCAAGAAGAAATAATCTGCGCATAATCGGATTGCCAGATTCAGTCTCTAATGCCAAGCTCACGAATCTCTGCGCTAAAACTATGTCAGATATCTCAATTATGCTGACAAAAATGCCGTTATGCAGAAATTTCGCTGTTTACATTCTCTGTTCATTGATGGCGCAAACCTACTGGTCTTCACAGACTATTCAAAGGAAGTGATGAAACAACGTAAGGCATTCTCTCTGGTCTGCTCGACACTATACAACAGTCAAGTTAAATTCACCCTAGCCTATCCGGCAGTCTTACATATCCAATCACACACAGGAGAACATCTTATTTTTACCTCCCCGGAAGATGCAGAACTCTACATCAACAATACCTCTGGCACGGAAATGGAACACACCAACTCTGGTGATGGGTCATCTTCAAAATCCACTAATGCTTCCTCCGCTCTACCTAAACAACAACGCAGTCTAAATAAGCCTCTGTACAAACGTAGTCGCTTTACTCACCAGGATGACTGTTCCGGAATTCGCTGAACGACCCCTGGAACTTTCTATTAATGGAACCACACAGGAGACGGGTAGTGTTACCCCTTTCTCTTTTCCTCCTTTGAACTCCCTGTTGCATTTGATAGGCTAAACCATTGAACTATTCATTTATTGTTGTTAGTTGAACGTTTATTTTACCACTAATGCACAATCCTAAACATATGTATGGTTACCTTTAACATTAATGCAGATAGCCAGCTCCTTGCTCCCTCTATGGGTTGATCCCGGAGCCACATTCTCGCTCTCACAAGCCTATCCCTTCACCCAGCTTTAAACGGGTCCCTCCCTGCCCCCTGCCCCTCTCTCTATCCCTCCTCTATACTCCTTACCCACACCTCCCTCTCCCCCCCTCCCTCCCAGAAGCTCACTCCTCACCCCTAGGAGAGGAGCAAGCAACCGGCGGGAGTTCTGCATGGCAGTTGGACCTCATGTGGTAAAAAGTAAAGTTCACACTGTTTGTTGGATGGCTCCTTCACCTAACTTTATGTTTAAGTTCTGATTGTTTGCTGATCATATTTATTTGTTTTGTACCTATGCCCTCAGGTGACATGCAATACTTTGGTATCTCTCAGATGGAAGGCAGAATGTCCGAAGGGAAGCTTTATTCTAAGCCTCCGACTCTACTTTCTTTTACCCCAGACATGGCTTCTCAATCCAGTGGGAATCACCTAAAGATTGTTTCCTGGAACGTTAAAGGGCTTCGCTCTCCAAGTAAGTGCATGTAAATCCTTAGACTCTTAAAGTGTCTCTGGGCGGATGTGGCACTACTGCAAGAGACACACCTGTCTGCTGACGATTTAACCCATCTTTGCAAACTATGGGTTTGTTATGTATACGGTTCACCAGCAATTGGCCAAAAGGCTGGAGTGGCTATATTGCTCCACAAAAATCTGAGACATGCTATTCTAGATATACGGACTGATTCGACTGGCCGTAAAACGACACTGCATATGACTTCAGCCACTAAAGACATAGCTATCACTAACATATACGCTCCTGATACTTTCTTTTTTCAAGACATGGTGACATGGATACTGAGTGCTCCTGAGGCTCTTCACTTGGTAGGCAGAGACTTCAACTCTGTCGTGTCCACATTGGAGGACCGTACCAGTGTTCAAACCCACAGGTCACAAAGACTCACTTCTCTAAATTCTGACTCTACCTTTTTAGCACAGTCCATCGCTTCTATGCGTTTTGTGGACTTATGGCGGCTAACACACCCGACTGATCGAGATTATACCATTTTCTCCCCCCCCCCCCACCATTCTTTTTAGCGCATTGATTATTTTTTTGCCTCTCCTGCACTAATATCAATGCTACATGGCACGGAAATTAGCGACGCAAGAATTTCGGATCACAGCCCCATCATTATACACTTGACTAATGCTAAACCCTCTTCTCCCTCACCCGCATGGGGCTTTCCTTCCTATGGCAGACGAGGACTTCTGCCACATGCTATATGAAGCATGGGCAGAATGCGCCTCTAGGAATGGGGCACACCTTACCGACCCAAACCTCTTCTGGGAAGCAGGTAAAGCCTTCCTGAGGGGGAAAATCATAACATATACTACTCAATTTAAAAGACACTTTAGGCAATCATACATGCAGGCCAGTGAAGCTTTACGCTCAGCGCACAAACATCTAACACTAAACCGCATCCCCGAAAACATACAAACATGGCGACAGGTTAAATGCAATTTTGACCTATGGACAGAGCAGCAAGAAGCAGCTAAAACGTCTTACTCTACTTTACATTTTCACAGGTTCAGTAACAAGGCGGGCAAACTATTGGCTAAGTTATGCTCAGGGCCAAGGCGACCCACCCACATTTCTGCCTTGAAAAACACGCCTGGCTCCCTAGTTCCCTCACCTGCGGAAATTAGTGAATTACTTGCAGACTATTATACAACCTTATATTCAGCTGATTCGACTGACTAAACAACCACAGAAGCTCTACTAGCCAAGATCCATTCACCTAAACTCCAGTCCACTCACTTAGAGGCGCTCAATGCTCCCATCTCTATTGAAGATATCCAGCTGATTATTAAATCTCTAGCATCTGCCAAAGCCCCAGATGGCTACATGGCTGAATTTTATAAACTGACAAAAGAATTTATTCCTGACACTCTGAAACATGTCTTCACCGCCACGTGGGATGGTGGCCCTCATCTCCCTACAAGAACACAGGCACACAATAGACTGATTTCCAAAAAAGGAAAGGACCCCCTACACCCTAGTGGTCCCTGATCAATGTGGATGCTAAAATTCTTTCTAAAATAATTGCCTCACGTTTAGCTCCTTTACTCCATCCAGCCCAATCTGGCTTTGTTCCGGGGCGATCTGCCACCCTAAACAATCGTAAGGTTCTGATGGCTCTGGAATATGCTAAATCTTACCCAGATCAGAATGTCGCTATCATCTGACATATTATTCTTCCCCAACCCTCTCTCAGACTTTGACAGATTACAAGAACTTTTTACAGCCATTCGACTGAGCTCTGGCTTTAGGATTAACTTTGAGAAAAACGAGGTTTTATCATTTCACCCTTGGCTATGTACTAAATAACCAAAATTGTGAAGGAGCTTGGGCAACCCTCCCCCGCTCGCTCTTTGGGAGATGTCACCTCTTAAAAATGGTGTCGTTTGCACGTCTACTCTATCCAATGCAGACCATACCTCTTGTATTAAAACACTCTGTTGTACAGAAAATTCACACGGCGTTGTCTTCCTTTATATGGTCCCACGAAAAGCTACGCATATCATTGCAAAAACTATGTCTCTATAAGTCCGAGGGTGGTGCAGGCTTGCCTAATATACATTTTTAAAACCTCTCCTGCCTACTTAGACAAGGTCTTGATTGGTTGTCTGGAAAATCTAGATACTCCAATATTATACTCGAGGGCGCCTTGGCCTCTCCACATGCACTTTCAGCTATCCTCCACTCGAATCTTAGAGCTTTACCACCCTGCCTTAAATCAAGTGTTCTTATCAAGGACACGGTTCTTGCTTGGAGAGAGGTGCGGAGATTGCTGGGGTTACCCTTGAGTATATCATGCCATTTTCCAATTTAAGGCAACCCTATGTTTTTCTATCTATCTTGCATTAAGCCTTCGATCAATGGTGCACCCATAGCCTCACTAAAATAACCTCCATGTACCATGGCAAACCTGGCGAGTTTATTCCTTCCAAACCCTCTCACGAGAATTTTCCTTGCCATCATCTGCCATCATTAACTACTAGACTATTTATGGCCTTGTTGTGGACCTCAGACTGATCTTCTTCAAAAGTCGTTCATTGATATAGTATCCCTGAGAGATAACTATTCCATCTCCAGCCTATACTCTCACCTCATTACACACCAATCTGATAAATACTATCTTGCACCATTCCAAAAATGGTATACCATCTTTAACGATAATGAAATTCCGGAAAAGTACCTAGAGGGATACCGACACATTCACAATCTCACGATCTCAGAAACATGGCGTGAAACACAATTTAAAATTGCCACAGGGCATACTACCCATTCTGCATTAACGTGGCAGACCCTACTCAAGTGCACTGCCCCTGGTTCTCACTATCACATCCTACACTGCTCCATCATCTATGGGAATGCCCAACAATTAATCTATACTGGGACCCTGTGCTGGCTTTCTTCTTCAAAATCAATAAGACTCGGATACCAAAAAATCCTCTATTGTGTCTATTTGGATGTGAACCACCCTCTTCTCCATCAACAGCAGGACCACTCAACTTTACACAATGGACTCATAAGTCTCCTAGTTGCTCATAGGACGACCATGTTCCATTGGATTATAGCAGTACCACCCAGCCTACCGCCAGTGAAATGGGCTATATTATCGCTCTTCAACCTAGAGAGGCTGGACATCATTGTACTGAACTTTCGCTCTACTTCACGCTTTTTGCGAGATGACGTAACTATATGGAGGGCACGTTCACCCAAAAAGAACTGCAGGAACTCATGCAACCATTTTGCTTTACAAATTAGTATCTTAAACGAGACCTCACCAATTCCCTAGGTAACCTTAAAGTGTCCAACTTGTCTGACCTCTCCATTTTTCTTACCACCCTAGAGCATCCAGGCCCTCATGAAGCTCTTTAGCGACCCAAGATTTTTTACCTGAAACAGGTAGCCTTTTCCGTTGATATTATTGTTGTTATGCCATTCTCACTAATTAGATACAACAAACGTTGCTTCCACTCCTGAAGGTACTAACGTTCCATATAACTTTTTGTTTTGAAATGCTGTGTCATAATATTATTTGCAGGTAAATATATTTCCCCTGTCACCGTCACCCCCCCCCCCCCCCCCATATTCATGGTCAAACGTTACTATTCTCTCTGTTCAAGCTTGCATCAGGGCTTTTAAGCTCCAAGTTATTGTACTGTGCAGATCTCAGTACATATTGAAAAAAAAAAAAAAAAAAAGAAAAGAAAAAAGAAAAAGCTACACATAAACTAGGATTGCGAAGTTCTCCATTTCGTACGAGTTCAGAAAGCTGTTGTCAGAAGAATGCACATCTGTGGGGGGGTTCCTGACATCTTCCATATTTTTGGGACTGCTCCACAGAAAGATGCCTATCTACACTGTAGAGCCCTGACAGGCTAAATGTACAAAAAAGCAATGTTTCAATGGACCTAGGCCTGAGAGGCCAGGAAAAGAAAATGCAGAGGTGATCGGTAAATTAACAAAATTGTAGCCATTTAAAAAAAAAAGGGTTTTTAAATGCAGTAATCATATAAAACGGTTGACAACTGTTTTAAGTAATTTCTTAACATCTCTCACTCTTGCTGGTATAACCTGAAAATAGACATTTAGAAGAGAGTCACAAATCTAATGTGACCATTTCTTTTTGTAATGTTTGATTTTGGGTTCCTTGTAGTCATCTTTTTGCAAACGCATTTACCTAATTTATATAATACCACCACATTGCTTTGCAGAGGATATAAAGGTTCATAAACCATACAAGGAAATGAATACTTACTACCACATCTGTTCTCGTTTTCCCAAGTGTTTTGATAAGATGGCTGTAGTGATAATCTTCCATCTGACGTAAGATCGCCGTCATGGAGGCAACAAAGTTTCCCTAAAATATATTTAAAAAAAAATCAAAATCATTAAAATACCATTTTGGACAGTTACAATTTTGGAAAAAGAGTCACTACTTATGACACAAAGAAGCCTACTGGCAAATTTGACAAGGATTGGTTACAGTGGCACCCGTGACTCAATAGCCACTATTAGAGACCTTCAGAAACTATCTATGCCTGAACACACACAAAAAATGGTGTAAAACCTATAGATCCTTTAATAGTCTAGGCCAGTGATGGCGAACCTTGGCCATGATGCTCAGGCACTCTGCAGTGTGGTTGAGCATCATGGGAAAATGTAGTTCCAAAACATGTGGAGTGCCAAGGTTCGCCATCACTGGTCTAGGCTATGACCAATCATGAAATCTGGTATTGCAACTGAGCATGTCAAGTGAAATTTGTGGAGAACATTAACATGTAGAATTATTCTTTTTCACAATATTTTAAATTACTAAAGGGTTGTCACTTAAAGGGAGTTTTCAATGTAAGAGTGCAGTGTGACAAGGGGTATCCTCTTGGTAGGAATATGGAAGTCCTCAACCTCCACTTTCCCTGAAAAACCAGAGCTACAAAATTGAGTATTTATCTATGATGATGCTGAGGTTAAACACTGGTCCCTGTGACTTCTCCATTCTCGTACAAGGGACCTTAATGAACACTATTCCCTATTTTACTGTATTTGACTCTTTTGCCCAATGTGCAATGCTAGATGCCGGAATGGCCAGTCACTAGGTGCAAGTGCCATCACATGAGGGTGGGGGAAGAGTTTTAACCTTGTTTACGTTCCAACCAAAGTGACTTTGAAATTATACGTTACTTTTTTTACTTTTTCACTAAAGCGGTCCAATGCTGAGAAGTGAGATCAACGCAAAACTGAACCCCAAAAAGGGAGTATGTTTCTTTCAAACCCTTCATGATATCATATTAGACTATCAAATCAAATACCTGTTTTTTCTTCTTTTTCTGTGTTTATATTTTACTATTTGTCCTATAGCCCTGCCCCTTACTGCAATTGTGGACATGGGGTGCACACCCGCACTCCGATTAGATGTGAGAATCCTATTAGCTGCAATAGACAGCCCCATTGGAAGCAATGGGAGGCTGCCTGCTACTGCAGCTAATCACAGCCACTCGCATGTAATCTCTCATGCTGCAATCACATGCGAGTGATCAGCCCTGCATGCAGGCAGCCTGCGTCCAGGTCCGCTCACTCGCATGTGATTGCTGCATGAGTAATTACATGCAACGCACACAGTGTGGGCGCATTTGCAGGTATGAATGCTCCCCAAGTCGGAATGACTATTCGCTGGTCTAGTAACCTCCTGGGATACTCACATTACATTAGAGCTGCACAATTAATTGTTAAAGAATAGAGATAATGATTCTACCCCCTCTCAATCTTAAAGAAGCATTTCCTCGATTCAGTGCAGAGAGTACTCTGCACAAGCTGACAGCTGTCAAAAAACCCCAAAAAACAGGCAGTCTGCCAAGTTTCTCACAACATCCCTTAAGCAGAGATAAAAAGAAACATTGTAAAATATAGTGTTTTTAGATCAGGGTTCTCAAACTGGCGGCCCTCCAGCTGTTGGGAAACTACAAGTCCCATCATGCTTCTGCCTGTGAGAGTTGTGCTTGTAGCTGTCAGCCTTGCAATGCCTCATGGGACTTGTAGTTTTGCAACAGCTGGAGGGCTGCCAATTTGAGACCCTTGTTTTAGATCAAAGGAATGAACTTCGGTCTGTAAATGAGGTCAGTTTAACCTCTTAAAGACTAAACCTTTTTCTGACACTTGTTACTTACAAGTTAAAATCAGTAATTTTTTGCTAGAAAATTACTTAGGAACCCCAAACATAATATATATATTTTTTCTAGCAGAGACCCTAGCGAATAAAATGGTGGTTGTTGTAATATTTTATGTCACACTGTATTTGCGCAGCAATCTTTTAAACACATTTTTTGTTTGGAAAAACATTACATTTAAAAAAAAAACTAAAAACAGTAAAGTTAGCCCAATTTTTTTGTATAATGCGAAAGATGATGTTACGCCGTGAGAATCATGAGAGAATCTTAATCTTTATTCTAAGCAAAAAAAAAAAAAAAAAAAAAAGATTCTCATTTTAGTCAGAAACGTGCAGCTCTACATTACATCTACCAGGAAGCTGCGGGACCAGGCTGGAGGTCAGGGCCAGGCGTGTCATCGGCAGTGGTCCGTCTGAAGAGGCAGTCAGGTAAAGAGTCACCCAAAGAGTAGATCACAGCAGGACAATACTAGATTCAATGCTTGTGAATATGTGTTTTGAAGATAATCCAGGAATACAGGTAGGAGGAGAAAAAAAATACATGGGGGAAGTTATGATCGGCCTTAAAAGGGAGAGAAGGCAATAAAGTAGACCGGTAGTTTTGCCCTATACAGGCAAAAGCACAAGTTCACTTTGGATTGTAAACTGGAGGCTTCTCGGTCATGCTTATATTCTGGTGCCGTCCTTTGCCATTTGTACTTTTTTCTATTTCACGTGCAGTCCTGCGTAACGTGTTGGGAGTTTTACAGGGTATATTATTTACATGAATTTAGAGAACCCTTTAAAGACAAACAGAACTGCTGCACTGGAGATAATGGCTGAAAGTTCATCAGGGTCTTCCTTTTGAATTTATGATCTCCTGGGCCAGAAAGCTAAAATCAATAGATTCTTCATATAGCCATCTCCGAAGTAACAAGACGGACGAAACAGATGATAATACTTTAATGTTTCCTGTGCCTATACTGCTGTGCGTATATCAACTGGACACCAAGATATTGGTTTACTTATTAACAGTATTATGAACAGTGACATGGGCAATTTATAGCAAATCCATGCTTTATGGGGAAGATAAGGGAGCACATTCATCTTCATCATGAGGGAAACAAAAGCTGCATTTTGCACATTTAGGATGGAGCATTAAGGCCTAGCTTAATAAATACATTGACTGCATTCTTTCAGTCACTCCTGCTGAAATGCATTAGCCTGTGTTGCAAGTCATGTCTGATTGCTGTAATCATCAATCAAAATACGTTACAAAGGTTAAGACAAAACTGCAAAACACATCTAAAGCCGGCACAGAAATCATTCAGTATGCATGTCATTTGGGTCCCTAGAAGCATAAAAACCCATTTCGGCTAACAGGCTTTTCATACCAGATGAAGGGACATTATGTTCAAGTACTCTCCCCCGGCCAGAGCACACTAGATTGGAATCATCGCTATTATTCTGCCATATCGGCAGCTCAACGGCATTTAAAGGGAATGTGACACAACTTCTATATATCTGTAATAGCAAGATATCTATCTACATTACAGTGTGCTGGAGTGAATGCTTAAAAAAAAGCTGTCACTTTCTAACTAAACTAACGTATTCATTAGTCTGATGTAGTGAAAAAGTATAATAAATATTGTTTAGAAATAATTGCTAGCTCCACAGCTGGCTTTCCACAGACAGCATTAGCTGAAAGTTTGCTCAAAGCATCTATTTTAGGTACTTCTACATTACATTCTTATTGCTATCCATTCCTACTTTCTACACCTCTATTCTTCCTAGGCATTTACTGTACCTTTGATATTTTATCCTTCCTACAAGCCAACCTCCCACACTGCTATCCTTCCTACATCTACAATCTAATATATCCATCCTACAACCCTATTATCTAAATGATATGCTTCATACACCCCTATCTTCCACATTGTAGGTCTCCTGCACCCCTAACTTCTATACCCTACAATCTACATTGTATGCCTCCTACACACCATATGTCTTACACCCTACCTTCTATACTCTATGCTTCCTACAACCCTATTATCTACATTATATGCTTCTTACACCCCTACCTTCCACATTCTATCCATGCTTCCTACACACCTACCTTCCACAGTCTATCCCATCCTTCCTACACCCATACCTTCTACATCCCCATCCTTCCACCTACATTCTACTTCCTACACACATACCTTCTACATCCCATGCTCTATATCCTAATCTTCCTACAATCTTACCCTCTATAACCTATAATTTCTACAACCCTACTTTGCATATCTTTTCTTTTCTACACCCCTACCTTCTATAGTTCGTTCTTTCTACATATTCTGCATTCTGTCCTCCTACACCTCAACCTTTTAATTCCTACCTTCCTATACCTGTCACCTACATCATATGCTTTCTACACCCCTACCTTCTACATCCTCTTCATCCCTCCAACACCCCAAACTTCTACATCCTATCCATCTTCCTAAAATCATATATTCTACATCCTATCCTTTCTACACCCTCTCCTTCTATTTTCTTCTATTCTCATGTCTCTTCCTGCAGCAAGTCACTTTGATGCTAAATGAGATTACAATTCATGTCAATACGATCACTAAAATTCCATATTTTTAGCATGTTAAAGTTTATTTTAAAAGTCATTTCAAACTTTTCAAATCTGCAGTTTTCAATACCTGGCGATCCTATCATGACAACTGTTGTTCAGCCACTTACAGTTGTAGATTGATAACACACTGCCTCTGTTACCCAGGTGCTTTTCTGCATTGACACCCCATTCAATGAGCTTGCAAATGATACTTTCAGCATTATGCAGGCATAACCCACTGTTGTCACAATCAGGAAAACCCAACCCAAGAAATGCCATATAGCCATTACTGGAGTAAGTATATGTAAACTAGGCGTGAAAGCAAAGAGGCTGCAGGAGATCAGCAGCAGTGAAATGTAACAAAGATTAACAATATTTTATTAAATAAGATCTAGTTAGGATTTAGATCTATTTTAACCTTTTATGTACTAGCAAATGATTATCCTTTGCTACAGGCCTACTGATTTTACACCCCTTATGACTGAGAAGTGACTTGTAGCACAAAATCCTTTCTTTTGGGACTAAAAAAAACACAACTTTTTGGTGGCATACATGTATCTGTTATTACTTGTATTCACCAAAGAATATTCCTCATCCTCTGATCTTATTTTGACTTTGGTACTTTGGTCTGACTCTCTGGCTTCTGCATCAGATCTGCCAAACTGCCCTTCCTAAGTCCTTAGCGATCAGTAAGAGCTCTCACATTGGACAGGGCATGGCAGTTGAGGCTTAACAAAAAAAAGGCCGGATGCAGTAACAAAGTGAAGCTAAATCGGAGAGGGGCAAAGAAGAAGCTTTACTAGAAACAATATAAAAATGATCCAAACAAATAATTAACATCTAGTGGTTTCTACTGCTAAGTTGGCCATACATGGATCAAAATTTGGCTGGTTGAGCAGGAACAGGCCAAACGTCTTTTCTTGTTTCCAAAAACTGTTCACTATGGTCAAGTTTTACTCAATCCACATATGGGATATATTTCATTAATGGAATACTATCTAAATTCCCACATTTAATCTGAGCTTCGCCCGGCACACAAAGCCGCCCGGGTGCGTGTTCGCGTATGTATTATGCAGAAAGTAAAAAAAATAGTTTTCTTTTTCAAAATTGTCATGCTTTGTTTATAGCTCAAAAAATAAAAACCGCAGAGGTGATCGAATACCACCAAAAGAAAGCTCTATTTGTGGGGAAAAAGGCATCAATTTTGTTTGGGTATAACATTACACGACCACACAATCTTCAGCTAAAGCGACGCAGTGTTGTATCGCAAAAAATGGCCTGGTCATTAAGGGGGCAAATCCTTCCAGGGCTGAAGTGGTTAAAGAGGAAACTACATTGCACCTGCAGAATAAACGTGAACATTTGTGTTATAACAATATTAAAATGTTGATATAACTAATATTTTTACATGCTACCTGTACATTTCTAAGTGTTACATAAGCAAATGTGAAGAGTCTCCCCCTGGTGGCTATCTGCATGTTACGACAAAGACTTCCTCGTCAACAGCTGCCAAGTTAAAATAACAGACAGACTTTCACAGATGGAGCAGCAGTAAAGCAGTGTCACTGTGTTGTTCCACCAGACAGGAAGTGAAGGCTGCCTATGTATTGAACAAATGTCGTTGCCCCAACAGATATGTACAACTTTCTTACAAATAATTTACATTTACACATATGTACCATATATTTAACACAAATACAGTTACATGTAATCCGATCACCGTTAGTGACGTTAATGGTCTATGTTCTCATTATATTACTGCAGCTCTCGAAACTTAATATAAACAAACGCCTTAAATGATATTGTCGCTGATTGGAAGTTGATACTGGAAATACACACACAGATCACAATTTCAACAAACCAACCAAATATGTTCAATTCCATGAAGTCCTCTAAGGCTAGCCATACATGGATCAGAATTCAAACGTTCAGAGCCGCCGTCCCCAAAACGGATCCTTGTATTCTGATAGCAGGGACGTCTCCTCATTGTCAGAATATAGCTCAGCAAAAGGATTTCCCCCATCCACAGCGAATGTGAGGATGGGGGGGGGGGGGAATTGGCTCTCTTCATTTGTTAAACCTACTGGTTAAAATTAAAAAAATAAATAAATAATGTATGGTGGGCCTTAATACACACCTGAGGCAATGAGGAGCCCCTTTTGTTTTCAGCACAATCCTTCTACAGATATTGTGATAAAAATCGTGGCTCTTCAATGAGGATACACAAAGGCGTAATTTCATAAGTTAATTAATATTTTCATAGCAGGCCGTGTCATAGAAATCAGAGTGCTTCATATTTGTTTAATGATGAAATCATACTCGCAGCTGAGGGCTTTCTGGGGCTATTCAGAGCCGTCCACCGACACACAAACATGGATATAACATTGGACAGATGTCAGGGCCCGGAAGCAGTATTTTTAACGACTGTGTTTTATTTGGAGAATATGTTTTAGTCAAAAGCACAGTATGGTACATAATTGGCTAATGCAAATAAATCTGTTTGCTGGATTCAGAAGCGTGACCTATTTTAGAGTGCAAAATGCTTCATAGAAGCCCTTTCCTCTGCTCTGCTGTCTTCTTTCACACACACATTTTAGATATAAATATCAGACGCAATTATACTAGGACTGTACTACACAGGAATCTGACAAGGATTCTGCTTTGTGTCTTTGGCATTAGAGTACTTTGTAAGCTAGGACTAAAAACTATAGAATATACAGTAAATACCTTCCATGAGCTTATATATTTTATATAGAATACCTTAAAGCTTACCTAGACTTTTAGCATTTTAATGAGAGGATTCTGTATACATTTCATGGCTTAAGATTTCCTGATTCTGGTATCATGTGAGAAGATCAAGAAGGACAGCATAAAGGCATTGTGCCCAACCGAAGGGCTACTTGAGCTCATTGGTACGTGCTGTGTTTTGCAGACCCCAAAAAGTATGAGAATGGATTTCACAAGCAAACCCCTGCTCCAGGTTGGCCCACACCAAAGGACTCAACAATCCTGCTTCCAAAGGGTGCCAGCTCAGCCTGCCGCTGAATCAGACTCAGCCAACTGTTGTCTTATGAGATTTATGTGAAATCTCCATTAATAGCTGTAAAATATTGGAATTATGAATATATTTCATTTGGCTTGTATCTATGGAGGGCGTGCAACATAGCTTCACAGAAGTGTCTGTTAGACAGACAATTCGGTGCCTAAGCTTGTGTATACAAACAATGGCACCCAAACCTCATTGTTCTACATATACTAACTTCAAAGGATCCCATGTTTAGATATGCAATGAGGGTCACCGTCATCAATACTTAACGTTCCTGAAGGTCCTGTACCTACAAGCTAAGTCTCCCACTCAAAATAGTCGGTGCCAAAGATTTGCATTAAAGGGGGCTGACTTATGCAAAGTATAGGGATTGGAGATGTAGCCAATTCTGAACCAGGAATAGGGAAGCCCACCAATCACAGTCACGCCATGCCAACCAATGAGGCATCAGCCTGTAATGATATACACAGACTAGATGGGAGGGAAACACACTCTCTGGTAGAGCCGTCAGCCGAATGGAACCTTTCTGGGTCATAACCTGGTAGCTATGGGAAATGTCTGCCTTGTACTTGTAACTAAATATATGTTTGTCTTAGGTCTTTTATGTCCTACTGTTTGTAGATTAATGCTTTAAGGAATATACTCTGTATTCCGTCATGTAATCCATGATTTTTACCCTTTCCCTGTACAAATAGATAGATCGTGTATATTAGTCTAAGCCTCTTTACTATATGCCAATACATTTTTGTTATTGTGTTAAAGCTTTCACTCATGGTCAAAGAACTAATTTAACCCAAACCATATCTGAGAGATATTAAATCTCAAATATAGGGTAATAATAAAAGGGTAACACAACACACATCTGGATTGTTGCACTCCTCAGATCCAGTAAAAAGCCATCTTTATTTCATATTTGTAGCTATAAAAGCAGTACAATGACAATGGGGTACAGAGACACAGCCGACGCATTTTGTGCTATATTTAGGGATAATTCATAACCTCCAGGTTATGAGTAAGCGAGAAATATAGCACAAAAAATGCGTCAACTGTGTGTCTGTACCCTACGGTCATTGTACTGCTTTTATGGATACAAATATGAACTAAAGATTTTTTTTTTACTGGATCTGAAGAGTACAGCCATCCGATCTTGTGTTGGTTCAGTCTATTGATTTGCAAAGGAGCTTTAATGCAGTGATCTCAAACAGTCTTATGTAACTTGTCCCAAGTCTCTGACTTGTCTCCTGCAGGGAGTCTCCAGTCTCCGACAATAGCTATAGCATGTTTGCAGCATGTTTGCAGTCTCTGATTATATAAATATATATATATATATATATATATATATATATATATATATATATATATATATATATATTTTTTTTTAAGATAGAATATGAGTTGTGACCTTTTAGTGTTCTAAAGGGCTGCAGTTGAGACCCCATTTCCCTTATATGTTGACAATCGCTGGCATAAATTCTGAGAAAAGAAAGTTAAAAGCAATTTTAGGCAACAAGTGAACTCTAATAATTTTACTACTAATGCGATTCAGGAAAAAAGCAGCTCTGCTAATGTCTGAAAGCTTATTAGGTTTACTTAAAGTGTACGAAAAGCCAAACGTTTTCTTAATGGCGTTGTATAGAGCAGGGAAAGGCTAGACCACCTTTCAGGGTTTGAAAAAAAAAAAAAAAAAGGTAAACGGAGCAGATCTATAATCCCACAAACTGAATGCTAAAACCTAACTACTGCAAAAGAATATGTGATCTGTCACTAAACTGTATGCAATGTCGTGTGCTCAACCATCATACACAGTACTATGCACTATGAGGCAAAAAATATGTCAAATAAATATCAAAACAGTGTTAAATATTGTCATACAAACAATATAAAACAATGAAAGTGCATCAACAAGGTGCAAAATTAACACTTCTGAAAAAAAAAAAAAAAAGTGCTGAGTGCAAAATCAATGCCTTCTTAGTCATTCATTAAATTCATGAGGTAGTTCAAAAAAAACATATGTGATTCAGGAAATATAAGTTCAGATAAAACCCACAAAGCAAAGTCCAAAAAAGCTCATCAGAGATCCAAGTACTGGAAATCCTATTGTGTAGAAAACACTCGAGGTGCTCCTTCACCACTGGCCCTAAACTGACTCACCACAAGGAATGGTTGGTCAAATTATGAACCAGCAGATGTGCTCTATGTTAGTTATCAGACAGGAGGAATCCCCGCGCTCATAATCACCCTTTCAATATATTTGACATTTTTTGCACATGACTAGAGTTTAGCGGCAGATCACATATTCTTTTGATGTAGTTGGGTTTCAGCATAAGGTTGTGGGATTAGAGATCTGCGCCATTTACCTTTTTTTCACATTCATTTAGTGTTTCACCAGAACCCAGGTGGCAGAGATCCCATTTAATCCCTCCATTGGTATCTTTTGGCGCTTGATTTTTTTTTTTTTCTCGTTCGCCCTTCAGGGTTTTACTGCTATGTGGGGCTCCATTAGAGAGTGTGGGGTTTACAAAATTCACATAGAAGCAGCAGGAAGGTGGTTCAAAGTTCATGTTTTTCTTTATGGACCCTATACGACCCCAGGATGGGAACAGCAAGTGACAAGTAGATTCTCTAGCGTCAGGGTGGTGTGCCCAGTGTCAATATGAGCCAAAACAGTCTCTTTTAACTTGGGATTATTAGCTGAAGACAGGTTCCTCAGGAGGAGGCTCATTCGATAAGGATTTTAGTGACTCAAAATCAGAGTCTCTGCGACTGATGGCTCAAGAATCCGCATGCAACTCCGATACAGCTATCAGATATCTGCTGGTTAGGGTGTGAGAGATGTTTGTGGCCTCTGTGACTAAAGTCAACCCCATTATCTGGTAATTTGTGTCATAATGTCTTCCATGACGTTACCAAAAACCTTGGCCAAGAGGGCACACGCCACACCTGACAGGGCCAAGGAGAACTCAGAGGTTGAAATAAACTGTAACAGTAGAGGACAGTACTCTGGAAACCCAGACAGCTGGTAACAGGTGATACTTGATCCCTGAAGCTGACAGGAATCCCTAGAGGAGGGTACCTGGAATGGATTGAAGATCAAAGTTCCACATGGCTCCTTGCAACAGGGGCAGCAGTGGCAACATGTTTCAATGCTGTATGGTAGGAAAAAGTGAGGGAAAGGGGGAATAATGGCCCCCAGCAACTAATAAATAAAAGAGGGCGTTCCCCGTGCTCAGCTTGTCTGGCCTACTCACTGAGATTTCAGAGACAGGGCTAGCACAGAGGGAATACCAGTGGCTTAGGACCTTAAAAGCATATCATAGCTAATTCAATCAGAACTTGAAAGTGCCCCACAAGGAACCCAGTGCCTGATGGTCACTTCCAGGTGAGCCCCGCATTGTTCAGTCCAACTGGGTCCAGAAGCCTGCACTGAATAGATGCAAATCAGAGGGGAAGCCTCCAGCGGTGTTGCAGAAGACTCTTGATTAAAGAAAAAGGTGGACATGAAAAAAATGCTAGAAATATCACATCAGTCTTTAAAACAGCAGTGCTAAAAACAAGCAATTAATCCTTGTAGGACCTTGCAAAACACTGATAGTAGGAGAGGTTTGCTTTCCATAATCCAATTCTCCTGTAGGCAGCAGTATAACTCGACAGTTTAAGACTTCCTGTGTTGCAGTTGGAGATTTCCAGTCACTTCAGCAAAATGTTGTCAGCAGGTCAGTTGATGGCAAATTTCTTTAATGGCACCCCAGACACCAGTAAGAACCTGTCAGAGGTTCTAATCCATCCAGGGGTTCGCTACACAAAAAAAAATAAAAAATAAAAAAAACACACACAAACATTTGGCTTCACATACACTTTAAAGAGAAACCTGCTGTGAGTGTATGCTTCTTACATGTTCAGTAATTGGGCTCCTGCTTCCAAATCTGACTAATGTGTCACTTGCATGGCCAAAGAACAGGTTAATTTTTAGCACTTTCAATTTTAATTTCTTCAGTGCTTTGGGCATGAGCGCTCAAAGATCATTCTGGAAGGATATGCCAGCATCACATAAGAATCTGCCAGGAGAAAGAGCCCCTCTGCAAGTAACAGGTACAGGTTTGTACTGAGGCAGCTCCACCAGGCTCGACTGTGAGCCATATCCTCAAAATATAAGATGACCCGGAAAGATCTACAAGGGAATTTTTTATGCCTTTCTTGCACCAAGATTGCTTAATACTTTCAGTTTCTTAAAACTGATGACGAGGTAATAACTACATATGCAAGGGTACTGTAGACTTAGTTTGGATTTGGTGGGGTTTTGATATCTTTGTAAAGGAAAATGTTAACCTTATGTTATAAACGCGACAACATGTGAAATGGATGATGGACTTTATAGGCACCACGACAACATTAAAATTCAATAAGCTTTATTACAAAATATATAAATTAACAATGCTAAAATACATTTTCTAGTCATAATACAGCAATATTGCCCTAAAACGTATTTCACACCACCTATTATAGCAATAGCATTGGACTATCTATTCATCAAAAGAACCATGGAACTGGGTCCATTGGTATTGTTACATCAGATGTAGCATTGAAGAATAGGAGGTGTGTCGTAGCTCAGCTCAGCTCTACATGTTGAGCGTAAGAACGCTTCTTCAGGACCTTAGGCATGCATTATCTTTTCAGTCATAGTAGCATACAAAAAGGCAGATATCCAGGATGCAGCGGAGAATACAGGGCTGTATTGCTAAAAATGATAACGATCTGTTCATAAGAGATAAATACTATATACAATGCAGCAAACCCAGATCTATTATTTTTGTTGTTGGTATACAAACCAACATAGGATAAAAACAGGTAGATTTGGCTTGGGTGCTATTTGGTGACTGGGATTTTAAGGAGGTTTTCAAACCCATCATACACTTCTTTATATCGTAGAGTATTTTCCTACAGTCACCATGTAGAGTAACATCCACTGCAGAGCTTCGTTGCTTCTGTACCACTCAGCGTGGTAAATGGTAGCTGGGTGGTACAGAAGCATTTTTTGGCAATACATCCCTATATTCTCCGCTGCATCCTACAGTATCTGCCCTCTTGTATGCTACTATGACTGAAAAGATAATACATGCCTAAGCTCCTGAAGAAGCATTCTTACACGCAACATGTAGAGCTGAGTTACAGCACACTTCCTATTCTTCAATGCTACATCTGATGTAACAGTACCAATGGACCCAGTTCCACGGTACTTTTGATGAATAGATAGTCCAATGCTATTGGAATAGGTGGTGTGATATACGTTTCAAGGCAATATTGCGGTATTATGAATAGAAAACGTTTAGTATTGTTAATTTGTATATTTTGTAATAAAGCTTATTGAATTTGAATATATTGTTATTGTGGTACCTATAAAGTCCATCATCCATTTCACATTTTGTCTTGCAATTATATCAGGACATGGCACTTTTGTATCCACAGTACCACTCAGTGATGATACAAACAAAACCTTTTCCATTATTAGATTGTAAGCTCTTCTGAGCAGGGCCCTCTTAATCCTCTTGTATCTTACTGTATTATAACTGTATTGTCCCCCTTTTATATTGTAAAGCGCTGCGTAAACTGTTGGCGCTATATAAATCCTGTATAATAATAATAATTATGTTATAAGCAAACTGCACTATGTGTCACTGTACATTAGGTAGAACAAAAAGCCTTTTTTGTGCAAACAAATAATGCCCAGGCCTTAAAAAGTATCTAAACACCCCAAAACATTTACAAGTCCTTAAATATGGCAGCTGCATGTTTTTGTTTTTTAATTATTATTTTCACTTGGTGATTCTGCCAGTATTACACATCCTGTTCTAGATAATAATAGTGGCTCACCATGCTGTATATTGAGAAGCAGCATTGTCTCGATTACATTTGGGGGGGGGGTCGTTCACAGAATATAGTGGAGAAAATTGATAATATTGTTTGAGTCTTCTATTTGGTAAAAGAGAAGAAAAAATGTAGCGCTACAAAAATATGAAGAGTTAGGTGTAACTAAACCTATTAAAAAGGATAGTGCACTTGGCAGTGAAACATGTGTTCAAAAAAACCATATGCAAAGTAAAAAGTATATGGCAACTATATAATAAGTCCACATAAACAGAGGAATTATTCAAAACTATAATATTTGAAGGAGACCTGCAAGGGCAGGTGTGGGTGATATGGGTCCACAAGTGAGAAAAACAAAGTCAATGATAAACAATATAGGTCCGTGACTGTAAACCAACATCAAGGTATAGGACATCCGTGACTATAAACCAACATCAAGGTATAGGACATCCGTGACTATAAACCAACATCAAGGTGTGGGACATCAGAGTATAGAACATCAAGAAGTAGAGAAGGGTGGGTACTCTTACCAGATGGCGTGGACTCCCCTGTCGTATGACATGGAGTCGATAAAGCATGGAGCCCCACCAAGGCTAAGAAGGATATCCAGAACGATGGAACCTCTGTCACGCTCCTCAACCTCCCTGATGTAGTGAAGGGGTATCCGGAGGGACGATCTTATCTTGGCCTCTGGCCTCGTGCTATTCTGACTTTTTTTTTTTTTTTTTTTTTTTTTTTTTTGCTTCAAAAGTCAGAATAGCACGAGGCCAGAGGCCAAGATAAGATCGTCCCTCCGGATACCCCTTCACTACATCAGGGAGGTTGAGGAGCGTGACAGAGGTTCCATCGTTCTGGATATCCTTCTTAGCCTTGGTGGGGCTCCATGCTTTATCGACTCCATGTCATACGACAGGGGAGTCCACGCCATCTGGTAAGAGTACCCACCCTTCTCTACTTCTTGATGTTCTATACTCTGATGTCCCACACCTTGATGTTGGTTTATAGTCACGGATGTCCTATACCTTGATGTTGGTTTACAGTCACGGACCTATATTGTTTATCATTGACTTTGTTTTTCTCACTTGTGGACCCATATCACCCACACCTGCCCTTGCAGGTCTCCTTCAAATATTATAGTTTTGAATAATTCCTCTGTTTATGTGGACTTATTATATAGTTGCCATATACTTTTTACTTTGCATATTGTTTTTTGAACACATGTTTCACTGCCAAGTGCACTATCCTTTTTAATAGGTTTAGTTACACCTAACTCTTCATATTTTTGTAGCGCTGCATTTTTTCTTCTCATTTGTCACTGATTGTTTGTCACAATGTATGCAGCTGCTGATATATATATATATATATATATATATATATATATATATATTGTAGTTTTTGCACTAGAGCGCAGTGTCTTTGTATTTCTCTGCTTCTATTTGGTACACTTAAGATTTCTGGTTTCAAAGTCAACCAGTGTTTTTCTGTTCTTATAATTAACATTTGAAAAAAAAAAAATGTAGTCACTGGACAGGCAACATATTATATTTTTGTTTTTTGGTTTAGACATTTACCGAGCAGGTGGAAAAAAGTATGTTAAAGCCACCCAAAAAAAAAAAAAAAAAAACTTGTTTGTACAAGGGCTGTTGAGGAGAAAAAGATCACGCCAAAGCGCTGAATGGCGTGACAAAACTTTATTGCATGTTTTGTAGCCAGATGGACACTTTCAGGTAATTGTGCTTTAGAGAGCTGTGTAAAGAGAAGTAGCTGATTGCTCCGTTCATGCAGGGAACACGGCACTGAACAGACGTTTCTTCCACTCCTATTCATCTGAGAAGAGTGCAATGGTTTTCTAGAAGCCAACATGTAGCAATGATGGTGATGTTTTTACTCAAGCGTGAGTCATTTTTAACAGATTTTCAGTAATAAAAAGCAGGAAACCACCCCACCATTTCTTAGCATGCTCTGAGCCGGAAATTTAATTATCAGTCTATGCTGGTGAACTAATACAATCCATAGTCTACTTGATAAATCAATCTTCTCCTGAATTCAGTACATACAGTCAGTGGTGAGAAGTATATATAAAGTCTTACCCATTTTTTTTCTTTTGTCATTAAGGGCACTTTCACACTGGGGCAGAGGGACGTTGGCGGTAAAGTGGCGCTATTTTTAGCTGCGCTTTACCGTTGTTTTAGTGGTGCTTTTCGGACGCTAGCGGGGCTCTTTTAACCCTCACTAGCGTCCGGAAAGGATTAAAAGCACCTGCAAAGCGCCGCTGCCAAAGCACTGGCCATATATTTCAATGGCAGGGGCATTTTAGGAGTGGTGTATTCACCGCTCCCGCAATGCCCCAAAGATGCTGCTTGCAGGACTTTTTTTCCCGTCCTGCAAGCGCACCGCTCCAGTATGAAAGCACTCGGGTTTTCACACAGGGGTGGCAGGGGAGGCGTTTTTTAGGCGCTTTACAGTCGCTATTTTTAGCCCTTTAGCACCTAAAAAACGCCTTTAGTGTGAAAGTAGCCTTACACAAGTCACATTTCTCTCTAATACCTATTGGCCCAAGAATAGTAAATGTGCTCCTGTGATTAACTTGTCCTTTTTTTCCCCACTATTCTTGTTAGTACCCTAAAGTTGATTGTAAACCCCATTCATGAAATCTGACCTGAGCACATATCTGTAGTGTTTACTTATCTTTCTCCAAAACAAACAAAAAATATACTATTATATCAGTTAACAAGTCCTTAGATATGGCTGCTGCATTTGTTTTACTTTAAAGTTTTTCCTGACTTTTAATTTCTGTCTTTATCAGTAAAACAGTAAATCGGACAGGACCACAGAGGTTCCCCCTCCATCTTTTTTTATATCACCCTTCTTTGGGGGTGGCTTCATACCACCAAGTTGAAGTATTGTGCTGTGTTCCAGTGCTATTCACTAAGAATGGCGCACCAATGTACAAGTACAGTGGGATGATTATGAACCTGCAATGCATGCTGTGCACTATAGTTGGAGGGAAAAAAAATTCAGACGCAGCTAGGCAACTAAAATTGTAATTTAGCCCCCAATGCTTCCCTTGTGACGATGTCACTTTAAAGTTGAACTCCAAACTTGCCTAAAATCTTGCAAAGCTGTACACACTCCTCTCCTTTACTAAATTTGTTTACTCTAACTGCAAAATCAGATGCAGTCCACCTAATTTTCTGGCTGGAGGATGGCCAACATCTAGCCCTTTCCTCCAGCCTTATTGTCCCTGGCCTGACTCTTTCATTTACTGGATTTTAGTTCCTTCAATCATGGAGACTCAGCATCACGTGTAGGCATAAGCTAGGGCAGTCAACCTGCCTAGAAATGCTCACTGCTTCAGACTGATACTCGCCTATTAAGGCATTTTGAGAATAGCCAAGAGCCCGCTCACTGCTTGCATCAAGACCCAAGTGATGATGTCACAGAGTTAAAAATAATAAAATGTAAAGAAAACGCAAAAGTGTTGCTTAAAAATGTTAGCATGTTCGCAAGTGGTTAAGAATCAAGGAAGGCATAAAAAATTAGGCCGAATAAACTTCAGCTTTAACACAACACTTAAAATACCACACATCAACATTTAGCAGTACATTGCAACAGAATGTATTACTACACAGAATGTAACTGTAAGGAGGGGGGGGGGGGCTACTATTTGGCTTCCTAAGGCAGTAGAGGACTGAGATGCGGGTTCCTCTACAACCCAACAAATTAAATCCATTACTTGAGTCTCTTGGCAATCCCCATCCTAGCAAATGCATTTTTACAGCTTTGTTAAAAAAAGACACCCAACCACACTGTGGTTACTTAGGAGGAATGTTTTCAAACTGCGATACTACATTTGCCATCTTCTAGAAGACTCTAGAACATCTTTAAAAACATTATTTTTTCTTTCTATATCCCTCCAAATTACATTTTAAACAAATGCTTTTTATAACATAACAAGAAAAAAAGTGAAAAAATCAAACGACTTTATCTTAACTGTATAACTGGCAAGACTCATCAGAGCTAGCAATTCATTTAATATGAGGATGTTATTGGTCGCAGCCATTTAATCAGCTTCCGTTGGTTTCAATTTGCACTTTTAAAGAAATATTATTTTGCAGGAAAGTCAAAGAAGAACAGGCTGCATTGTTCTGTTTGGCTGGGATCCAAGGATCACTTACATTCGAGTACTTTTACGGGAAAAGATAAAAGGGGGAAGGAAAAAAAAGTTGGGTTGATTAAAAAAGATTTGCATTAAAATATAAATTGCAGTGCAGAAGAGAGTCTGAATCCGTTGGTGTAGTAAAAGGACTATCTTATTTGCATATGAAAGGGCACAATTTGTCGGGATGCAAGGATATTTATTGAGATGTAATTGTAAGCACAACGGTTATTTGACCAAGCTATCTTCGCTGAGAAGGTTTTCAAGTCAAGCAAAGTGTGAAAACTGCGATAGCAGAAGTTATCTTCGAATAAGGCAGTGGCAAGGCAAAATGTCATATCAAAAGGGTGAAAGTGGCTGGTTTCATATACTGTATGGTAGTTCTTTAAATTAACTTGCTTTCACGAACCAGCAAATTGCTACTGGAGATGTTACTAAAGCTTCAATAGCTGGATTTCAGTGTTAAATATGGGAAAAATTGGTGAAGCAGCTTGTTTAAAGTGATAGCCAGCACTTCCATTAGGAACTGTATTCGACATTTACAAACTACATTTACAAACTGGAGCGGAATGGTACTTTAAACGCTTCAACAAAGCTTGCTGAAAGCTCTGCAAATGCATTGCTGTTCACAATGCTCTTATACAAGCTGAAGCCCATGTAAAACAGAGCGAAAATCATAACTTTCCAGTTTAGGTTCACTTTAAAGGGGTAGTCCACTTAAAAAAATGTCACTTTTAGCTGGCAGCTTAAGGACCTATGTTTACAGGCTTTGGGAATGTGCCCTGTGCCCAGAAGAGGCTGGCAACGTACAGGTATGTCACTGCTGTAGGAGCCACCACTGGTCCACAATGGTTCTCATCCTTTACTGCTTGTGTTGGCTCCTCTTGGTGTTCCCTTGGTATACTTCCTGGTTCCAAGTACCTTACATCACATCCACCCAGAGAGCTTACTCACTATTGACCACCTGGAAGGTCACTACCTGCTGACTTGTTACACATTTTAATACCTTGTAAATGAGAGGGCATATTTATTGCTTTTCAATTTCAATGTATTTATTATTTTTGGTGTAAGCATTTGGTACAGAACAAACAGTCCACAATGCGGGTACAGAGAAAGATAGCCAAATACATAGATTAACAATAAGGCACACTGGTATCCAATAGACACTGTAAAACAATCGGTGAAGATGTGACGTTGTTGCTGGAGTGCATCTCAGATCAATGAGAAGAATAACAAATCAGTACACAGAGTTGATATCATAAGTCACATCATACGTATGGGACAAGAAGACCAAGATGGTCAGCCAAAAATGAGAAATAAAAAAGGAGGAAAAGGGAGTGGGCGAATGTAGAAAGAAAAAGTAGAAGTGTAAAAAAAAAAAAAAATGGGGGGGTGAGCAGAGAGAACAGGAAAGAAAGGTTTCTCATTTCATAAATATGTTTTAATAAATGCTACACTTACACTAGCTGGTGTCACTTCTCTCTCCTCTTTATTGTTAGTTTTGTTAAAAATCCCCTACATTTGAACTATATTCATTGTAAGAGTTTCTATCAAACTTTACGGTGAATTCTTACCAGGTTCTATCAGGGGTTAATAAAAGCCCAGCCAAAACTTTTTAAAACTCACTACTAAGCGGAAGAAATGTTGCTGCTTTGAAATCCCTTGGACAGCATGGATCTGTCTTCAGGTGACACCAGAAAATATGCATTTCCTGCATGGGCCAGTTTTGCAGCCCCTGTAAATGGGCAGCAAAATGCACCAGAACACAGAAAAAGCAGTGCAAGCACTACTTTTTCTGAATGCATTGCACTAAACCAAATGGTACTATGATACCATGCGATTTGGTGCCTGCAAATGCGTTGCATTGAAGAGATGCAAATGAGATGCCATTAACAATTTACTGGCACCCACACACTCTCGCAAGGGCAATGCGTTGACGTGACTTTCCCACATCGCGTTTTGGTGTGAACCAGCCTTAGGAGAGTATGACACCAATGAAGAAGCCCTTTTTGCAAAGTATGAATGTAAGTTAACTTATCTCTATGCAGATTTCTGGGAAAGGAAGTGATTTAATTCTGCGAAAAGTGCAATGGAAATTCCGCAAACAAAAATACTATCGTCATGTTTGCAAGAAAGATAGATTTGAGCTTTTAGGGCAGTCACAGAATGAAGGCTGGCAGCAGCCTGAAATGAAAATATATTTTGTTTAAACAAATACATAACAAATTTTTTGAGCAAAAAGTAAAGATTTCAATTAGGATTTATTCACACCAGCCTGCATGCTACAAATGTGTGTGGGTTGGTGTCAGTTTTGTAGGGGTGGTGCTTTGCGTTGTTACAACACAAGTCAATGTTTACTTTTTGAAGTGTCAGAAATTTACGCTTCAATAAAATCTATAAACCACAGCTTGTCGCGACGCGTTGTGGTGACATACAGTTCAGTGAGTAAGGCTGAATTTCAGGAATTCAGCTCCTTTGTAAAAAGGAACGCTATGGGGTTGATTTACTAAAGGCCAATAGACTGTGCACTTTGCAAAGTGCAATTGCACTCTGCAAGGGCAGTTGCTCCAGATCTTAGTAAATGAGGTAAAGCTTCACTTTGCAAAGAATACCCAATCACATGCAAGAAAAATAAAAAAAACGACATTTTTGCTTGCACATGATTGGTTGATGAAAGTCAGCAGAGCTTCTGCTCATTTACTAAGCTCTGGAGCAACTGCTCTTACAGTGTGCAACTGCACTTTGCAAAGTGCACAGTTTTTTTGCTTTTTAGTAAATCAACCCCTATGAGTTAGGTCCAAGGAGGCGCGTGACAACTCCAAGGCTTATCTCTTTTATTTGACATTTGACAGGTTTAAGGTTCTGCTGAGGATACACTTCCGAGCTACCAAAAAGGAGAGAAGCACACACAGCAGCCATACCTGCCCCTGCCCCTCCCCCTCTGCTGCCCATTAATAGAAGCTTCTGTATTTTGTAAATAATACAAAGGCTTCTGTGATTGGGCAGGAGGAAGAGGGGCGAGGCAGACATAGCAGCTGCAGCGAATCTACTGTTGAAGAAACCGAGACCAGAAGGTCCAGCGTTGGGCTCCAGGAACTATGAGGATAACGGTCTTCTGGGAGTTCTATAAACCTGTTAGTAGGTTTAAATGGAAATAATAGAGATAAATCTAGGTGGTGTCATGCATCTGTCATGGAGTTCGGCTTTAAATAAAATTGTATGTCTGCATTTTTCGCAGGACACCACAACCCATCTCAACACAGCATTGTGGTATGGACAGGGCGCATAGGTAATAGGTTCTGATCTTTGTGGCTCAGCACAGCTCAGATAGTGTAAAAGAGCCCTAAAATACCTAAAGGAAAGACCTCCCATAATCACAGGACTGGTTAAATGGTTAGGCATGCCTTGCTTTAAAGCTGAACTCAAGACAGCCCTGTAATCATCATATATATTTTTTTAAGTGTAGTACCCGAATGTGGCCTTCTATCAGCCACTTAAAGTTCCTGTACAGCAAGACTGGCATGTGAGAGGATGAAGCAGCACAAGGAGCCAATCAGCTCATGTGCTGACAAGAAGCATGCTGATAGGAGAGTGCAGAATGACGAAGAGATGAGCCCATCATTGTACTACTTCTGCTTTCACCATCCATTCACAGGATGTGGCAGTCCAAGATGACCTGAACTCAGAGAAGGTGAATTGAACGATGCTGGTCATCAGACGGAGGACATCCAGCAACAGAAAAAAGTACTACAGGATGAATCTCTGAACTGAAGATGAAAATTGCAGCAAAAGCTGTTTTTATCTCTTATTGGGCTATTCATTAGTATACTTTTGGTCGTAGTCCTGTTTTAACTCCAATGCACTTAAACTGTAATTTATGGCCACCAAGGTTTAGGAGTGTGTCTATGGGAATGTTTGACCATTCTTCCAAAAGTGCATTTGTGAGGTCAGGCACGGATGTTGGATGAGAAGGCCTGGCTCAGTGTCTCTGCTCTAATTCATCCCATCAGGTTGAGATCAGGTCTCTGTGCAGGCCAGTCAAGTTCCTCCACCCCAAACTCGCTCATCCATGTCTTTATGGACCTTGCTTTGTACACTGGTGCTCAGTCGTGTTAGAACAGGAAGGGGCCATCCCCAAACTGTTCCCACAAAGTTGGGGGCATAAAATTGTCCAAAATGTCTTGGTATGCTGACGCCTTAAGAGTTCCCTTCACTGGAACTAAGGGGCCTGAAAAACAACACCACAACATAATCCCCCCTCCACCAAATGATTTGGACCAGTGCACAAAGCAAGGCCCATAAAGACATGGATGAGCGAGTTTGGGGTGGAGGAACTTGACTGGCCTACACAGAGTCCTGACCTCAACCCGATGCTCTTCTTTAAGAATGGTCAAACATTCCCATAGACACACTCCTAAACCTTGTGGACGGCCTTCCCAGAAGAGTTGAAGCTGTTATAGCTGCAAAGGGTGGGCCAACTCAATACTTAACCCTATGGACTGGGATGCCATTAAAGTTCACGTGTGTGTGTGTAAGAGCCCTTTCACACTGCGGCGGCATCGGCGGTAAAACGCCGCTATTATTAGCAGCGTTTTACCGTCGGCATGCGGCCGCTAGCGGGGCGGTTTTACCCCCTGCTAGCGGCCGAGAAAGGGTTAAATACCACCACAAAGCGCCTCTGCAGAGGCACTTTGCCGGCGGTATAGCCGCGCCGTCCCATTGATTTCAATGGGCAGGAGCGGTAAAGGAGCGGTATACACACCGCTCCTTCACCGCTCCGAAGATGCTGCTGGCAGGACTTTTTTTACCGTCCTGCCAGCGCATCGCTCCAGTGTGAAAGCCCTCGGGGCTTTTACACTGGATACACAGCAGCGGCACTTTCGGGTCGGTTTGCAGGCGCTATTATTAGCGCAATAGCGCCTGCAAACCACCCCAGTGTGAAAGGGCTCTAAAGGCAGGAGTCCCAATACTTTTGGTAATATAGTGTATATCTTATAAATCCAAAAACTAAATTTTTTTTCAAAACAGATCCAGGTGATGTTTTGCCGCTTTTGGATTTTGTGACAAAATAGATAAGGATGGCGATAGCATCATCGTGTAAGAGCATATTTGCACTTATACCCTTTGCACAATGGGTGCACTTGAGAAGCACTTTTACAGTCTATCCCTCACAAAAAAAATAAAATAAAAAATTAAATAACAACAAAACCGAAAAAATATATTTAACATTGGTTGGATTGTCCTACTATTATGTTATTTAATATTTTAAGTGGCATGAAAAACACGCAGACAAAGAAAGTGAGAGGGTAGATCTCCATGACACAATCCACTGGCTCTTTCCCCCTCTAGCAGTTCAGGAGACACACTCCTCTGAACTTCCATTGTTTTACATGTTGCTAAGCAACAAAAAGCTTCTGCATCCTGACTCTGGACACCTCCGTTGTCAGCACCACAGCGCGTTTTGAAAGGGTTCAGCCAGGGTAAATTAAATAATAGCAGAGGCAGTTAATTAGCAGAGCCCAGTGTCTGAAATGAACACAGTCTGTTAAAGTTAACCTGTTACCCAGTTTTTGGTTGCAATCATTTATCCAGACCAAGATTTACCAGGACGCAACCTTATCAATCCACTGGGAAGCTGTGACCACACTCCAAATTGAGGGACAGCCACAGCGCTGTCACTAGCTACCCGTGGATTGATAGTATATGATACAAAAGGAAATGCCGTTCTGTGAAGTCTCCGCGCTTTCGTAGGTACTCCCGCCCTACTACACAATGCTGGGTGCTGGCTATGCTCAAGTCTGTGGAGATAGAAAAATCCTGGACTGCCGCACTTCATAGAAAAGCATCTTTATTGAAAAATGAGATTAAAATCCAAAATAGCAGACATGACAGAAAGTGGACATGGCAGGAAATAAGATGGCTAACGCGTTTCACATCCAAAGATGCTTACTCATAGCTATGAGTAAGCATCTTTGGATGTGAAATGCGTTAGCCATTTTATTTCCCGCCATGTCTACTTTCTGTCATGTCTGCCATTTTGGATTTCAATCTCATTTTTCAATAAAGATGCTTTTCTATGGAGTGCGGCAGTCTAGGATTTTTCTCTCTCTACCCGTGGATTGATAGGTGGAATTCTTCTTCAGGCTGCACAAAGGTGGTTTCTATTGTACACACAAAACATATCAAATATACCAGCCAGCACAGGGTAATGCTAAAACGGTAAAAAATTGTGTCGACAGCTGTACCTGCACGCTGAAGGATACTATTAACCTCCCTGGCGGTATGATTATGTCAGATTTTTGATGCTCAAAGCGGTACAATGTTTTGCATGGAAATTTGGCGTTTTATACTGTAGCCCTGTAAATCTTAGGAATAACACACTTAAAACTGTCCAAACAAGAGTCTAGTAGACATTCCGGGTATGATAAATTTTGAAAAATGAAATCATAAATTAGAATATAATAAATAGCTATAACAAATAATAATATAATAATAATAAAAAATATTCAATAAATGTAATCAAATCAAAAACACTGAAATTTGCTCAGTTGCAGAATTGTCGCTGTCATTGCTTTCAGTGTTTGATGACGGATTTCCCCACAAATCACTATCGCTCAATTCTGCAAGTGATTCTAATGTATTATCGCTGTTTTCTAGCTGGTCTAAAACCACTTTTGATGTAAAGGGACACTTTTTGTATTTCAATATTTTTATTGAAAAAAATTAATAAATTTCAAAGTAAAAAGACACATCAATAGAACAAAGTTGATTTCTTAGATTGTCAACATGGCAATACAGAAGTACGGTCAATATACATATCTGTCCTCTACCATTACCGTAGAACGCAAATTGTGCGACATGTATCTAAGTACCAATGGGACTAAGTAATATTTTTTCCTCCCATGATCCGGGACTCCACCACGCACTGTGAATGGCAGAGACCCAGAGTCACAGGTAGTGAACCCTGAGATTATCCCGAGGACCACTACTGTGTAAGGCCCTATGGGCAATCATCTGTATTGTACATATAAAAAACAGAAGAAGGAAGTAAGAAAGAAAAGGTAAGAGAGGAAAGAAAGAAAAAAAGAAAAAAAAAAAAAAGAAAGAAAAGAAAAGAAAAGAAAAGAAAAAAATAGGGGGGGGGGGGGGGGAGAAGGCGATAAAGGAGAAGGGCAACCAGGAGTTCCCTACGGAGTCGAGATATAATCGATCCACGGGTCGCACACCGTGTTAAATTTCTTGGTGTTATTACAGAGTATATAGGTGAGTTTATCGTTAATCATGATCCAGTTGAGTTTACTTTTATGCTGGTCAAGAGGGTTAGCCAACTGTCTCCAATGCCTAGCAATCGTAATTCTCGCTGCCAACAATATATAAGTAATGAACTTTACTGATTTTTTGGGTGTTTCATCAGGTAGTTTGTGGAAAAGAGCGGCTTCTGGAGATCTGCGAATGTTTACCCCCGTTACAGAATTGATTAGATTGAAGAATCCTAATCCAGAACCTAATTACGAGGGGACACTGCCACCAAATATGGAGCATCGTCCCCAGCTGTTAGCAACGTCGGAAACAATTTGGTGAAGTAGAAGGATGCATTTTAGCTACCCTAGTAGGTACCAGGTACCAACGCAGGAGTGCTTTGTAGTTGGCCTCTATAAGGGTGGTATTGATGGAGATTTTGGATAGCTTATAAGCGATATCTTGCCATCAGTCAAATCAAAGGTAAGGTTCAAGTCCCTCTCCCACTGGTCCATATAGGTAAGTTTCGTATCTGGCTCAAAAGGACAATTTTTGGTTGCCATGGACAATCTCCAGTTTCCAGGCAGAAAGAACAGCATTTATAATATAAAACTGCATGTAGGGCACTGGAAAAACCACTAGTGACAAAACGTGAAATTATTGGATACAGTAATGTTATTTGTAAGATTACAGTGTACTGTGTGTGTTATGTGTTTTTCACTTTTTGAATTTGGTGCCGGGCTCCGTCCCTGTGCATTGCAACGCTCGCAGGGAACAGAGCTCGGCACTGTGATGAATCGAGTGGAGACACAGCTCACACACACAGCGGGGAGACATAGCAGGATCCTGGAGACAAGGTAAGTAACTTTGCCTGGATCCTGCGATGCAATCCCGGGTGTGGCTTGGGGTTGCCGCTTTTGGTATGGAAAATTCACCCCGAGCCACACTCGGGAATACTGCCAGGGAGGTTAACAAAGAATTTGTTTAACAATTAATGGGCAAACTTTCAGTTGAATTACCTACTGTGTAAAGGCTTTATGGCACGGGCTCTAAAGGTCTGACGTGGTATGCCGGACCTTCAGAGCTCATGCGTAAGTGACGTCACTGGCTGCATACATTCTGAATATCTCTCTGTGTGCGAGCTGTCTCCCTCCGCTCGATTCATCACATCGCCGAGCTCCGTTCCCTGCGAGCGTTGCGACGCACGGGGACGGAGAACGGCGCCAAATTCAAAAAGTGAAACACACACTATACATAAAGTACACTGTAATCTTACAGATTACATTACTGTATCAAATAATTTCACATCCCTTTTGTCCCTAGTGGTTTGTCCAATTCCCTGCATGTAGTTTTATATTATATATACTGTTCTTTCTGCCTGGAAACTGGAGATTGTCCATATCAACAAAAAGCGTCCCTTTACATCAAAAGCTGTTTTAGACCAGCTAGAAAACAGCGATAAATTAGAATCACTTGCAGAATTGAGCAATAGTGATTAGTGGGGAAATCCGTCATCAAACACTGAAAGTAATGACAGCGACAATTCTGCAACTGAGCAAATTTCAGTGTTTTTGATTTGATTACATTATTGAATAATTTTTATTATTATTATTTGTTATAATTATTTATAGTTCGTTATTTATTATATCATTTATGATTTTGTGTTTCAAACTTTATCATACCCAGGCTGTCTACTAGACTCTTATTTGGACAGATTTAAGTGCGTTATTCCTAAGAATTACAGGCCTACAATATAAAACACCAAATTTCCATGCAAAACATTGAGCATCAAAAATATGAAATAATCATACCACCAGGGAGGTTAATGTTTTCCAAAGAAATGTATTTTATTTTAAATTCGTAAAAATATATATTGTTTTAATCTTAAATATAATTGTGATCTCTCTAAACGCTTATAAACAGTTCATGCTAGGGTATGCATACCATGGTTAAGAAACACTAGAATAAACAAGAAAAAAAAAAAAAGCTTGCTATATCTGGAAGTATAACATTTGGCCTTTATTTAGGATCTAAATTTAAAAAGGATCTATAATTTACCAAAAATAACACTGAATGATTATCTGCACTTAATTCACCAGATACACAGGATATTTATTACAATGCACAAACTTCTCTTACACTCGAAGAAGTTACCTAATGAATTTTAAAAGGTAACAATGTAGCAAATCGGAGTAGAATTTTACTTTGTAGAACACAAGGTGGCACTCCTTCCCTTACAAATGCTTTAGCACAATCTCTATGGTTTTCATGCAGTTTGAGTGGTGACTTCGAGATGGAAGCAGCATTTGTGTTTATGCTCTAATCATTCCTCCAGGCTTTTCCCCCCTTTTTCGTAGAGGAAAAAGAAGAAGAAGGAAAAAAAAAAAAAAAAAAAAAAGAAAAAAAAAGGAAGATCCTAAAACAAACAAGTTTTAATAACCCAAGACAACTGCTTTAATATAACAGCCACCAACTCTCAGGAAGCCAAGGATATTGCTAGCACTGCAGCAGATGCGGAGCCACAGAACATCCTTTGCATCCAGTAGGCTTGCAGAACTGAACCTAGAGAAATGCATCAAAGGAGAACTTCACAGTCATTTACTTATTTTTAAGGATACATAAGGTAAGCCCCCCCCCCCCCCTTTTCCTGTAGCTACTCCTCGCTCCGGTAAGACCTAATTGTCTTCAGGCTGTCTTCCGTCTCCTTGTATATGATTGCATTTTCATTAACTTGACATCTTTATTAGGAGCCTTAGTTTTGTAACAAGTAGTGCTCAGCTGTTCCAGTCTATTGCTGTAGCTATAGGATTTAGCATTTGATTGTTACATCTAAATTGTCGTACTAGATTCCAAACTGCCTTGCTTATTTTTCTTCCAGAAAGCCATCATCATCTAGAAGCACTGAGACAGGTTGCAATATCAGAGCAGTAGACTGCTATATATAGCTTGGGTTACATGTTTCTGTTATGCAGAGTGGATATTGTTTATAGATAGCACTGGTGAATGACGCTCTTCTTGATTAGATCATAAAATATAAACCATGCAGTAGTTGATTAAAAAAAAAAAAAAAATTCTCCAGCTTAGTAAAAAAAAGCTCTGCAATTATTTCTTAAGTCAAGTCAGGATTCAATAAAAATAAAAAAAATATATATATATGCTTCCAAATAAAGAGCTATATAGATCACAGACAAGACAAGGTGATTGCAGCTGATCTTCCGGTTAGCATAGAGCCTGTACCTGTGCAGACTTGCAAGCTGTCCTGTCACCTTGCAGGTAAATGAAGAGAATACCACAATAAAAAAAAAAAAAAACATTAAGTCTGGGCAAGCTATGACCAGCAAAACAAAAATGTTTAGTAGTAAATTAACTAGTATGGGTAATCTTTTATCGTTGGGTAAATCCCGATAGGCGCAGTGGCTCTCTCCATCACTTTAAGCAGAATACTTAATGAGCCAGTTTAATGTAACCATCCATCGAAGACAGAAAATAGGATACGAATAGAATTTCTACAGATAAAAGGCAATGTGCAAAGATTCTATTCTGTATTAAGTCACAGTCTGAACTGCTCATTGGCAGTGCCAGTATGCAGGATCTGTTCGGAATTCAGTACTGCAGACGTATTCTGGCAGCCCTTTGTTACTACTTATTTACTGTGTTTTTTGGGGAGGTGGGGGGGGGTGATGCGAAGGTGAGGGGTTAGGTGCCAGCTGATGGCTAGAAAGCCCTGGACACAATCATCTGTGAAAGCAGTTGCACGCTCACATATATACAATCAGCACATGACCAGCAATTTAATTAGAGTCTGGAAACGCGTTGCTGGTCTAATCTGCACACACATCACCTTGCCAAACAGTCTGCCCTGAGATTCCCCTTCTCCAGCTTTCCGTCACTGAGGCTCGAATCTGCTTTAGAAGGCTCTCCTGCCTCTGAAATATTCATGATATCTTTTGAGGTTAGGCTGGTTGAGAATACGGAGGCTTCAAAATTTATAAGCATGCAGCAAGCACCCTGAGCAACGAAATTCATATATCACTGGATATCTGAACTGATGTGGGTCATGCACAAGTGTACTGTGTACGTGTCCAATGCTTTTTAAATTACTGCACAGAGTTGAGCAGGAATTGTAAAGAAGATCTTATATATGGATTGGCATCAAGCAAAGCTCTTTTATAAACAAGCTTAAAAGAGTACATTTTAGGGCAGAAACTCCTAGTAATTCATAAGATGTCCTCTTTTAAGGTTCTGTCTATTCCGCAAAGGTAAAGATTGATTGGCTGCTATATGTTATTGCACTTTCCCCATTCACATTTTCTACTAATGTGAATATAATAAAATAAACATTGGTCAACACAATATTGAAGGCAAAAATATGAACAGACTTGTTACATTTCGAATGGCATGCTTGAGCTGCTCATTTACAGATGCTTAATAAGTATATCTAAGATAAATTCCCATTGCCGGGAACAAATAAAAGCTTTCGCAGAAGGATGATATCAGACAAGTGATATTTTATGGAGAAAGCAATAATTAAAAATGAGAATTTAGGGGGCCTGGACACGGCCAACCATGTTTGCAGAGTGCCCGTTTTATGTGCAAACATAACTTACAGTGACATTTGCATTTTAGCGACAGGTCATTTTGGCAAAGCGGATCTGGGATGTGACGCATAAAAGTGTAGATCATTTTAAGTGGAGACTTAGCAAGGTCATTGTGGAGAGGGGGGAAAAAAAGTCTACTGTGCTATAGAAAAAAAAAAAAAAAAGAGAAACAAATGGGATTAAAAAAAGATCACCAATCACATCTCAGGCGTATTCCCAGAGTATCCTCAGCATTGCAGATATTGCAGTTCCGGAGGTTTAAGAAAAAGAGCTACTTAAATCCCTGGAAAAAGCTATTGAGCCTTATTTAATAAAGCAAAGTTGGAGCTGCCTGCCTGTTCTGAAATGAATAAAAGGTGAAATCTTGTTGCAATGGGTTACTAAACTTCTTGCTTAGTCAATGGTCTGTATAAGTCTAAGTCTGGGTTTACAGGGATGATTTTTTGGGTATTCCCACCAAGTTTTTTTGTTTTGCCAAAAATGAGTTAAGCTACATGCAAGAGCAGGCCAAATATGAGGTGCAATGTTGTATGTGGACCACATGTTGTCATGCCACTCAATGTGGCACCAAAGTCACCTGCTTTGAAGTTTTTGAGGAAGAACGCCAAATTCCAAACATGTTAGTACCAGGCTGCAAAAAACACTTTCTAAAAATATTACAAACTTAGTTCATCTTTACCAAAAAACAGCCTTTGTGGATAAGGGGCGCTTGTAGATGAAAACAAGCTGTGCAGCTTTCACCCAAGTTGAATAATGCCCTTGCTATAGGTGTAGGCCATTTTTCGTACTTCATGAAGCGTGACTGGGAAACTCCTGGGACGATGCTAAAAGATTGCTAGCTGTTACTCTTCACCCCCCCACACACACACACATCATCAAAATACTGAGCCACTATATCAGGAGAGAGAAAGCACATGTGAAGGGGTTTGAATCAGAGAAAGAGCTTGCTCCTGCGATGAAGGACCTGAACAGTAACAGCTAGGAGTCTCTTAGCAACACCCTGGGAGTTTTCCAGTCAGACTTCATGGGGTAGATAAATGGCCTACACCAATAGCAAGGGTATTTAACCAACTTTGGTCAAAGCTGCTCAGCTTGTCTTACCAAAAAACTGCCTATGCAGATAAGGGAGGTCTGTAGATAAAAATAGGCTGTCTTGATCACTGAATCTCTTTATACCTTTTACTGGTTTCTGAAAGACCAAGGTCATGGTTCAAACAATACTTGTGGCCCAGGGATCTGAACACAGAAATACAGTGCTCCAAATCCATACAACACCCTCGCAAGTAAAGCAACATTTACTTTTTTTTTGTTTTTTTTTTTTTTGTTTACTGGAAACAGGGGATACTTCAATAGGCTGCATGGGTTGAGAGGAAAAAGATAGACAATTTACAAAGTTCCTGATTTCATTGCCAAGTCATATTATACCAAACATGCCAGAAAGGTGGAGTAACCCTTTAAGATTTGCTCAGTAAGGTAGCGCAGAGTGCAAAGTGCAATAGCACAAACCAACCAGAAATTCCCTCAGTAAAATAAAATCAGATTGGTTACTATAGGTTAAAGCACTTACCACAGCACTGCCTTACTGAGCCTATTAAAAAGAGTTTACTGTAATTGGTGAACAGCGTATACAGGTACAGAAACTTTTTGAGACATGATAACTGGGCATATTTTAGCAGAGAACCTGCCCCAGTAAGGCTCTTCATCTAATATCCTGTCTTTTCACCGCCATTACAGAAAATACTAGATCCAGAAAAAGCATTCGTTATATTGACTTTATAGTAATCTAATTTATATCAGCAACCACAACATCAAAAATATATGACCCATGAGAAATTCAGTCTGCACTATGGCTATGTTTACATTTTTGTTAAGGGGCACTCCGTGAGCACATTTTACTTCCTGCCAAGCGCTTTCCCAACCAGCGGGTTTGAACAAATATAGTCAGCTGAACGGCTCAGTACACACATGTGCATTTGTCAAGTATTTCCCTGTGTTGCGCTGACCTGAATATAACATGCAGTGCTGGGGCTATGCCATCCCATTGATGTACATTGCTCTGCCCTCTGGAAGAGAGTTCACAACACTAGCTGAATGGAGACCCAACAACACGGGCGCTGGTTGCTCTTCTGTACCCAGCGCTCCTGGAAGCGCAGCCTGAAGCGGCATAGGCAGACCCTGCCATGAGAGCAGAATAATGATTGGGTCAGGTTTTCTAACCTGCTCAATCGATTTTCACACATGAGCTGCATTCCGATTAGGGGTGTCTGTCTCAACCTGGTCAAAAAAAAAAAATCAATCACCTGGCTGGGGGCTGATAAAACATTCACAGCACTGCAATACAGACTGCAGCAAATTTATTTTGAGAACTGCATTTTTGTTTCTTGACAGAAGTTTTCTTCACCCAAAGGCAAAGTACAACATATTTTGTTCTTTAAGTAAGCCCCCTTTAGTACATTGAATTAGAAAAAAAGGTTAGAGAAGCCTTTCTCGACCTTTTTACTTCAGAGGAGCCCCTAGAATAGATTTTTAGGTCTTGGGGAACCCCTGATAAAAATTATTTGGTGGTCAATGGGAAAAATACCCCTTACATTGGTAGTCAGAATGCCACCCCCTTACAGACAGCTAGAAGGATTGTTGGGTCATGCAGCTGCCATGCCAAATAGTGTTGGCCCTGGAACTAAGCAGCACCCTCAGATGGGAGGACAATCAGCAACAGCAAAATAAACCCCTGGCAACCTCTGGTGGGACCCCAGGGACCCACAGAACCCTGATTGAGAATGGCTGGGATATAGAACGAAAGCTGAAAACAGCTTGCATGCCATGCACAGCAGTCATATTCTGTTCGCGTTCCAGTTCCCTAGCTCATCCCGCTGCATTCTGTCAGCATCTCCTGGATACCTAATGCTAATGTTGGCATCACTGTATCTTACCGCCTGGAAGGGTTCATTTTATGTTTCTCCACAACTACTAAAAATATATGCAGCCGGTTGTCAAATATCTCTGAGCCAATGGGTCTCTGGAGTCTGCCATATGCAGGTCAATCACAGAGGCAAGTCAGTAAAGAGGAAATAAGTTCTGGTAATCTTTGCAGCTTCTGGGAACTCTGCTGTATAGAAGAGATGTTTGATGACTCCCAGACTATCTAAAAGTAAATATGCTGTGTGGAAAACAGTATGACTGAGCATTTTGTATTCATTCTTTTAAATTCATGCAGTAACTGACGAGTGTCAGTAACTTTCATTTCGGTTCAGATTCTGCAGTAGAAAGCCAGCATTGGGAGCTCTGGGTGCTTCTCTCCACCTGCATACAGCAGATAGTTATTTACACAGACTGAGCATATACAGGATTTAATATTACTTTATTACTGGGCCCCTACAAGCTCTGTAAAATGTTACTTTACTGAATTAAGGCGGTGTCCTTTGGAGCCTATATCCTTTAATAAGATCCTATAATATGACCATCTGCAATAGGCACAGCAGTGAAATCACTATAGCGTTTTCATATGCCCAAGGTCCATTGATACTGGATGGGTACTTAAGTGCTCTTTGATCCCCATTTGTTATACAAGCAGCCATACATCTGCTTAGGGATAGGTTGCCCCTCTTCCGGGTCTGTTGTATAGACCAGTGTTTCTCAATTCCAGTCCTCAAGGCGCCCCAACAGGTCATGTTTTCAGGCTTACCATTATTTTGTACAGGTGATTTGATAAGTTTCACTGCCTTAGTAATTACCACAGCGGTTTCATCTGAGGAAAATCTTGAAAACATGACCTGTTGGGGCGCCTTGACTGGAGTTGAGAAACACTGGTATAGACCTCTATAAAAATCTACTATTTAAAGCAGAACTATACTAATTTCCTTCCCACCAAAGCGGATCCACAAGCTTCCTTACTGGTGCGGAGACCTTTCCGGATCTGCTTCCAGTCTCGGGATCTTCTGCCACCATGATGCAACTCCTGTACATGTAACATGTATTTTCGCCTTGAAACACATGTTAAAACTGTTCACCGAGTATGCATGGTCAGGAAGATCATGAACTGGCAGTAAAGCCGGGTACACACGGGCTGAATGCCAGGAGATATTTGCTAGTTCACAAAAAAAAAAACATCCGACATTCAGCCCGTATGCATGTCGGTCTGTGCGACAGAAACCGGCCATTTGGCTGGCTTCCGTCAAACGAGCATGCTGGAAAACTAGCAGCTGTCTGACTCCCGATTAACGCTCTCAGCCAATGGAGTACAGCGGCTCTGACCGCTGCTGCTAGTTTTTTTAGTTCGACCCGCTGGGTTAAACAAAAATAAAGACCTATAGTGTGTACCAGGCTTAAGAAAACGTTATTGCATAGTGGGATTGATCTACTAAAGAGCAAACAGACTGCTCACTTTGCAAGGGGATTTGCCCCAGATGCTTAATGAATGAGGAAGTTCTGCTGACTTCCATCAGCCAATCATGTCAAGCAAACATGCCATTTTCTTTTTATTTCCCTGTACATGAATGGGTTTTCTTTTCAAAGTGAAATTGTACCATATTCAGGAAGTTCTGGGGAAAATGTCCTTGCAAGTGCAACGTCCCTTGCAAACATCCTATTTGCCTTTAGTAGCTCAACCCTAGTATGGCGTATAGATTATAAAGTTAAAGCAGTAGTGAAAAACAGCTCTTGTGGTTTTAACCAATCATTTTTTTGTTTATTAATTTTTCCCAGTCTATGTAATTGGCAGCATGGCAGGGGTGTGTCCTCTTCACCCATACATTGTGCTGTAAGAAAAGCTGGGAGGTATAGACAAGTGGGTGGGTCTTATTAATAAATCACAGGCTGTGCTATATACTCTCTCTTGGCTTCAAATATCACCAGTCACATTCAGACATCCAAGGCTGGCATGAATTTGACTGGTGGCTGGGGTAAAGTAAGTCCTTAAATTTAGTTTGACACTTTGATACATCAGGATTTTAGTATGTGAGACTCAAAGAGGAGTCTAAAGTGGGCATATAGGATTTCCTTTAAACCCAATGCATAAATTACATAAGTTCTGTGTTGGATTAAATGCTGGTAAGGTAGTCTATACACAGCTCAAATTTTGGCTTCTTCCTGACAAATTGGCCAAAATTTGAACCATGGGTGTCCCTGCCAAACCACCCAACATTAACAAAAGTTGAATTAAAAATCGGCTATGCCGGGTGGAAAAGTTAATCGGCCGAACAGTGACTATATCTGATAGCATGTTTGGCGGGACTACCGTATTTAGGAATACAATAGCCAGCAGTGCAGATTCTTCCATGCATGCTCTTCAGTTGGGATGGGATGGCTGTTTAAAACCACTCTGTGTGGCTAGCTTTAGGCACTGCCTGAATCTAAGTAACACCCTAAAATCCACAGAATCTGTGTAATGTATATTATACTTTAAAGGCACGAGCTGGAAAAACTTAAGTGGGTGTGTCCAGGAACACCTCTACTGCATTACAAAAAAAAAAAAAAAAAAAAGCAATAAGGGTTCCTAAATTGCCAAAAATAGGAGTGGGATGGACTGGTGCCCTACAACATTGCCTGGAAAAATCCTAAACATGTAGACTGTACTCTTTAAAATGAAGCCTTACATTTTATAATATTGTAATGTACATTTGAGACTTCTTGTAGGCTTGCCTTCATGTTGTTGGCGTCACAGAATGAGGGAGCTTTCAGTTGCAGAGGCCAACAAAGTCCATCATCTCTACCCTTTTTTTCTTGCAAAATTCTGGGGGTTCATAATATTAATTTGGGGTGCCATACAATGGGTTTGTTTCTAAACTATTTATAATGCAGGTCTACTTTTTAACACTTTGTTAGACCCAGTTGAACTTTCCTATTATTGCAAAAAACGAAATAGCCCAGTTTTCACCCTTCAAATTTTATCCATGTACCTACTCCAAAAATGACAGATGCACTAAAAAAATGGATACAAGATAAATGGATGGGGGCAGGTACAGAATAACAGAGGTCAGGAATAGTTAAGGAAACTACTGTGATAAATATGTAGGTCTGCTGGTACATATTTATCACACAGGGCTCCAGCCCCTGTGGGTACCACCAGTGCAGAGCGGGTATATAGGACTCAGCATTCCACACACTGAGAATGTGGAGCTCACACTACAAAAAAAAAACACTGACACGTCTGTACACTAATCCCTAACACTTCTTTACTCAGGGGGGGCTGCAGCACTACAGTGAAGAGCTAAACATAATTCTCAACCACAACACAAACTACAGCAATGCCTGAATAAGACTGTACAGAGGGCAAGAGACCCAGAGGTTCAGTTTTACTACATTCTCACAAAGGATGGTAGAATTCATTTATTAAAAATAAGAAAGAAGAGTGAAAAGTGACTCTAATGCCCATGGCAACCATTGAAAATGACAGCTGCAGCTTTCTGCTTCTGCACAAAATATGTAATTTCGCCATTTACAGAAAAGAACGAAATTAAAAAAAAAGATCGAATGATAATTCAAATTGATACAATATTGAAACCACCAAAAAACGTCCCATTAAATTTTTATATGCTATTTGGCGAACATTTTTAATAAGTACAGAATGTGAAAACGGTGTGCCGTACAAACCCCCTTCAGTCATTTCCTATCTTACTCCATTCTACCTCATTAAAGCGGTATTAAACCCAAGAACAAACATTAAATTGTGGCTCACCAATTCTTAGATGTGGCTGCTATGTTTTTATTTTTTTTATTTTTTAGGTTTTTATTTTTTATTTTCACCTGGTGAGCTAGTCAGTATTATTTTTCAACTTATTTTAAGACCAAGCTGTTCAGTAGCAGCAGAGGGTTGACACAAACCGTTTACCACTGACAAGGGTGCTTACAATGGTCAGCTTTTATTTATTCATGTAAAATTTTTATCTCAAAAAGGAAAAAAAAAATGCTTGCTGTATCTGCTTATAAAATATTAGTTGGAGTTCAGCTGCAGTTTGTTAAGGTGGTTTTAAATCCAAAAACAAACATACTGCATGTTACCAATTTTTAGATTTGATGCCCGTGTTTGTTTTCTTTTTTTAGGTTTTCATTCCTTTATTTTCACCTGGTGATCTGGCCAGTAAGTCTGTTGTTTTTCAACGGTACAAACTCTCCAGCAGAATGCATCAGTTACAGGGATGAGACAAAACATTGGCAGGGTTGCTTACAATGATCAGCTTCTATGTAAATCCTCTACCTCAAAAGGAAAAAGCTGTTTGTTGTAACGGAGTATAAAGTGTTAGCTGGAATTCATCTTCAATTTGTTAGTGTATCTAAAACTGCTAGTAAATTTAAAAATCCCCTTCCCCCAGACTGACAATGCTGCTGTCTAAAAGGTGCCTTCTGTGGTCATCCATCCAGAGTGGGGGGCACCCTAATACAGGTGGTATGTTACTGGCCAGATCACCAGGTGAAAACAGAAGGAATAAAGAAAACGAATAGAGCCACACATCTAAGAATTGGTGGGTTCCAATATATTGCATTTTTCAATATGATTTAATACAGCTTTAATAAGTTCAGAATATGACAACCTTTAAAAACTTGTGCCCTACAATACCCTCTTTCATCCCATCTTCCTCCATTCTACCTTATTAAAGCAGAACTTTATCCAAAAGAGTAAGTTCCGCTGTTTCCCCTCCCCCCCACCGCCTCTGTCTTATTTGGCTCCTAATTTTCTGGGAGGGAAGCGAGTACCTGGTTTTGACAGACACTCACTTCCACTTGAACCCCTATGCAATTTGAGCGGAAGTTCTCCTACACCCCTCCTCCCCCCAGCAGTTCTCTGGGACATGTCACAGGTCCCAGAAAACTGCAGGGCCATTTACAAGGCACAGCACTCCTTCCTTATACGCAGTGGGCAGCCAGCTTTCTACAGTTAAGGTGCCGGCACCAAACACCAGTTTAGAAACTGGCCAGGTGAGGACAGCGCTGGATACTGGGACGGGTGAGTGGCTGTTTTGGAGTCAACAGCTACAATTTTTGTAGCTGCTGACTTTTAATTTTACCCTGTAACTTGTTGGTATGGTTGGTTGGTATGGGGAACGGTGTCTACCTGGCGACTCATTTTGTTAGTCCAAGTAAATATTTAAAAGCGTCCCCCAGACCTAAAAGACCTAAAAACACTCCTGTGAGGAGCAACTTTGACTCTTTTTTTTAATGTAATCATGTGTAGGACGACAGATCTGCTTCACATGGTTGTAACAGTTTGAAAAATAAAAGATTATTCTAATTTACCGCATAAAAAAAACAGGGGAAGCTCTTATTGCATCTTGGGAGCAGAGTCATTCTCCCCCACCCAGACCATGCAACCATGTCATACTGGAAGAAAGGCCATACAGATTCCGATCTCTTTGTGTATATTGTAATTAGCACTATGGAGACGCCATATTTTTTATCACAGAAAATTATGTTTTTGTTTTTGTTTTTTAATTGACAATTTTAGAGATTGGTGCTTTGTAAAATAGGTCCATTACAACTGTAAAGTTTATTTTACAAATTTAGGGCACATGTAGGCAGCCATTTAGAAGGTTGTCTGAGGCTCACTGTGCTCAGAGCAGCCACCCACCTGCTGCTAATGGAGATCACTGAACCCTACCATCAGTAGTTCCGCTGTGCACATGTGCATCTCACGGTTTTGCAAAGCATCTCAAGCAGACCTACTGAGGTTATCTGCACTGTGCTCAGCAGCCTCTTAAAGGAAACTTGTAGAGTAAGAGAGATATGTTGGCTGCCATTAATGACTTGCTGACTGTGCTTCTTTCTGGTTCTGTGACGGTCATGCTGATGCTGGAACAAGCTTACAGATCAAGAATGCAGTGAGGTCATCAACTCGGTAGGATAGCCAGGCAGCAGGGGGGGGGGGGGGGGGGGGTCAGTAATGGCAGCTAATTTCTTTTCAGGTTCTTTTAAAGTATAGTTAATGTTTAAATAGAATAGGGAATATTCAAAAAAATCCTGTATTTTGTTTTTTTGCCATCTGCATGCCATCTGTCTCCAAAGTAAGAGAAATCCCTTCTTTGACATCTGTCACCAGAATAAAAGTCAAATAATATTACCCACACTACCAAAAAAAAAAAAAAGTAAATATCAAAACCGTTCCTTATTGCTTAAGGATTCAATTGAAAGATGCAGCACAATAAATAAAATCTTACCTCTTATACTATATAACAAACCAAAAACAATATCAATTGGGTCAACACATTTGGCACATTGATATTGTTTTTGGTTTGTTGTACACTATAAGATTTGATTTGTGCAGCACCTTTCAATGGAGTGTCACCAGAACAAGTTCCCCCATTGGAAGATTATCCCACATTTTTGATTTTTCGTCACTTTTCATTCTCAGGGACAATGGTCCCCTGGACAAATAGAGAAGGGGAATCTCATTACAGTAAATTATAACTTATTGCAAAACTTATTCTTTTCAATTTTGGATAGAGTGGAGATGCACAAAAACGCCTGTCATGTTTTTATTGCTGTATGTGCCCCCCTTAGGAGGATTCATCCTCTCTTTTTGTCCCGTTTACCATTTAATTAAAAGCAAAAGAACATCCTAAATTTTGGGTGGTCCCCAGAAAAGTAACAGAGGGAAAATCTTCCAATGGGGACACTAGTACTGGTGACCTGGGGGTCCCCAACAAATTCTCTTACTTTGAAGGGATTTCCTCTCACTTCCTGTTTTGGTTATGGGACAGGAAGTGAAGGCAAATCTCCCGAATGGGACAGACACGGCAAAAAAAAAAAAAAAAAAAAAAAAAAATCTGACAGGGATTATAACTCTCCCTTACCCTATCCAAAATTTTAAAAAAATAAACATATTGCCTATAGTTCTACTCTAAGTACATCCATATGTAGCTATGTGCCTGGCCCTTTTGGTCTTGTGTATCATTTCTAATTCCTTTGCACAATGCAAACCAATGAGCAGAACCCCATGACTCCTGGTATGGCAGGTATTGTACACAATGCATGTATTTTTAAAGAATTTTAGGTACACACACACACATATATATATATATATATATATATATATATATATATATATATATATATATCAAAGCCCTAAAACATGCCAGTATAATTTTAGGTGGCACCCTCTTCCCTGAAAATAAAATATGGTTTCTGGGGTCAAGAAATTTCCTGCAGTCATCGTGCTTGGTAACACATTTAAATCATCAGAAATTAGTAAATGTTGACAGACCCCCCCCCCCTCTTTTTTTTTTTTTTTTTTTTATATATATTAATACATTTGCTCACTAAAAGTACTAGAAATAAAGACAGCACCAAATAATTTAAAACCCAATACCCTTAAGAAAAGATTACAGCCTGAAGCAGCAAGCCACTTTATTTTGGTTCTGTATGATACAAACAAGCACTGAAAGCCTGGCTGTGAAAAAAAAGGCATTTGCCTTCTGTTCTGGATGTCATGGGGCACTTGACACGTATGACGAGTGTGCCGAGTACCCAAGTCTAAGCCCTGTATCAATGGGCTCTTTTGTCATTTGCTTTCTTATACTTGCCAACTGCTCCATCTCTTTGTTTTTAGGCAAGACACCCCCATCTCTCAATTAATACTGTAATTACTACCCTGGCAGTGGAGATATGCATACATTTATCTGACATATGCAGGAAACATAGCATGGACACTTTGACTGTGCAGGGAGATGTGCAGGGCCGGACTTTCCATTGGGCTTGACGGGGCTCAAGCCCATGGGCCCTGGCCAATAGGGGGCCCCGCCCATTCCAAAAGCGGGCCGAGATAGGCTGAAAGCCGGCTCTGTATCTCAGCTGCGCCATTTTTAAGCTGAAAAGCTGCAATGACAAGGCAGCAATGACACTGGACCAAGGTTTCACAGACAAGTCTGCAAATGACACTGGGGCAAGGCTAAACTGACACTGACAAGGCTGCAATGACACTGCATGACACTGACAAGGCTGCAATGACGCTGCATGACACTGACAAGGCTGCAATGACACTGACAAGGCTGCAATGACACTGACAAGGCTGCAATGACACTGACAAGGCTGCAGATGGATACTGATAAGGCTGCATTGATGGGCATTTAAATGTAAGTTTTTTTTTCCTTAAACTTCCCTCCTAAACTTGGGGTGCGTGTTTTACGCCGGCCCATGTTATATGCCGATAAATACGGTAATGATCATTTTATCCATTTTTATTGCTTTTATTAACCGTGGACCCAGGACGAATACCAGTACAGTATCCCCCACTTATACGCTTATTTATTATCTACTTTTGTGAGTAGCCATTTGGCTGTTTTGTCTTGTCCAATTAAACAGAAGTTCTTTAATACTGCACTTAGTCTGGCGCACCTTGTCCTTTTCCATTTCTGTTTTACAGAGCTGTGCATATGTATAGAAGTGTAGGGCCCGAAAGTGATTTAAGCCTAGGGGCCCCCACCACACCTAAGTCCTGCCCTGGAGATGTGTAAAATGAAAAGCCAATGAAGGGCTGAGCACTTGGACTCTGACAAAGATGCAAATGCTTTCATTTACTAAGAGTAATGAAATATTAGTGTTAGAAATAGTCCACAGGGCCATTTATACTTAAAGCTTAAAAAAAAAAAAAAAAAAAAAAAAAAAGCTTAAGAGTCAGCATAGCCATGTTCGTCCTGCATAAAAGGGAAAAAAAGCGTACTTCGCTTATCAGGAGTCTCTTCACATGATTTAACGATTATCTCCCTTTTAGTGTCACCTGTAAACTGTATACAGCCTCCCATTAATCTGGCTGTTTGATAAGAGATTTTCTACTGTGCTGTCATTCAACACAGCTTACTCCTCTCCAAGCCCTCCAAATACCAGGCAAACAGTTCACTGAACAGATAAACATGGAGAAAGCAATGTGAGACCCATTTTCTATTCACAGCTCAGTACTCCATCACCACAGTGATACTATTCAATACATTCTAAAAGGAAGGACATAGGTTTTATAGGAGAACATGAAAGCACGCTAGGCTGTCAGCTGTATAAGACGAAGGGGGATTGCCTTGTGACTGCAGGAGATGTTTGGAATCATTTCTATACGTACAGCATAGTCAACTGCACTAAATAGATGGGATATGTGCTCCACGTCAATGGTTTCAGTCTCACTATTGGGCATAAAGAAATGCTTTCTGGCCAATAATGTTTCTGGCACACCTGCAACTATGTTGTGGTGGAACCCAGATTACCATCTTGTGCACAGAAAATATAATTCAAACGTATTAAATGTATATACACTTAACAGCAAAGAGGAAAGTGCTAGAATGTTTATAATTTAAAGGAAATATTTATAATTGTAATTTTACCATTCATGAAAATAGGTAGATTAACAGGACATATCCTTTATTAATACCAGCCAAACCCACTTATGTCACCCTCAATTCTCAACTTCAATGCAGAGGAACCCCTAAAATAAATTTTCAGGTCTCAGTGGACCCTTTCTTGAAGCAACTATCGGTGGTCAATGACAAAAAATGCCCCTTGTATTGGTGGTCAGTAGGAAGAATGCAACCCTTACAGTGGTGGCTAGAAAACGACCCTTACAGACAGTTGAAAAGATAACTGGTGTCATGCTGCTGGCTTTGCCAAGTAGTGCAGGTCCTGAAACCATGCAGGCACCATCAAATGAAAGGTCAATGAGCCACAGCTCAGGCAACCCCTAGCAAACTCTGGAGGAACGCTAGTTGCGAATGGCTGCTCTGGACATCCAAGACTTTGTAAAATTCCAGAAGACCGTCTCATTGCTTAGCCATATTAAGCTCACTTGGAGAAAGATGACCCAGAGGGGATGATTTACTGAAGCCAAATGAACTGTGCAATTTGCAAGTACAATCACTCCAGAGCTTAATAAATTAGGGGAATCTCTGCTACTGTACATCATCCAATCATGTGCAAGAAAAATGCTGTTTTTTTTTATTATTTCCTTGCATGTGATTGGGCATTCCTTGTCAAGTGAAGCTTTACTAAGCTCTGGAGCAACAGTTTATTTTCCGTTAGTAAATCAACCCAGAGTCTCCTAGAATCTCTCATGCTTGTTCTTACATAAACTATACTTTTCCCATGTCCACACATTCTTGTTCATTAACTCTCTACAAGAGGAGAGGAGCTGAGGGAAACATGACCATGGTCACCTGTAGCCTGACGCCATGGTCATAAACTCCCCAACAAGTGTGATCAGCTTCAGATTTAATTTTAATAGGCTGGGTTCACACATGTGCGGGGCGCTCCATTTTCACAGCTAATTGACAAAGTAGTTGTGCAAAGTTTCAGGTCAGTTTTTGATCAGGATCAGGTCAGGATTGCATCAGGGTCAGGTTTACATCAGTATCAGGTCAGGATTTTATCCTGTTCACAACTGAATGACATGTGTGATTTCAAAAGGGTTCCCATAGAAGTCAATGGGGCTGGACCGCACTGCGCAGAAAACAGGAATCTCTTTCAATTCGCACTGAATCCCCACTCCAGCTGCACCGGACATATGTGAACAGGCACAATAGAAAGCAATGTTCTTTCACATGTCATGCGAATTGGATGCGGTTCAAAACTAATCCAATTCACATATGTGTGAACCTAGCCTTAAAGCGAAGTTCCACCCAAAAGTGGAAATTACGCTTATCTGAACGGGTAGCTTTCCCTCAGAAATTTGGCCCCCCTCCTCCTTCCGCCGCCGGGCCAATTAGAAAGCGCAACACGCTTTGCACATGCCCAGTAGGAAACTGTCTGTGAAGCCGAAAGGCTTCACTGCCGCTTTACCTTACCAGGAATGGTGGTGGCAGCACCTGACAGCCGATTCGAAAATCGGCTGGGGTGCCGACATCGCGGGAACCCTGAACATGTAAGTGTTCCACTATTAAAAGTCAGCAGCTTTAGTATTTGTAGCTGCTGACTTAATTTTTTCGCAAGGGGGCGGAACACCTCTTTAAGGTATACAAATGTTTATAAATTAAAATATCACATATGCAGACTATATGCTTTGTTTAACACAGATGCACAAGACATTTTATTGTTTATTGTTGTCTTCTCTCAATAGCAGTTTAAAAAAAGTATGGCTGTTCCCATGTGCATATATACAGCTACATACCACAGCTCGCAAATGTCCCTCATTAAGAAACAAATCCCTCTGTCCCTCCATTCTCTTTAATTGTCCCTCTTTTTGATCTCAGGTATAGACCTCTAGTAAAAAAAAAAAAAAAAAAAATTTACTATTTAACTACCAAATGTGTTACGCCACAGGCAATCTTTAGTCCAGCCCTATAGTATTGCATTCCTTTTAATGAAGGCAATATATAGAAAAAGTGGTGCTGAAATAGGTAAAATGTAATCACATGTACTCTACCAACTTTCTGAAAAGAGAAAAGGGGCACCTTCTACTACAAAGCATGTAGACAAAAGACACTCCTCCAATAATGCAAGCTTAGAAGACTGCACAAAATGATGATTGCTTAAACCCATGATTTACTTATTACATAAATAAGCTGTGCTTACAGTTAGCTCATAGCTCCCCTCTCTAAAGCCTCCTGCTGGGCAATCTCACTCAAGAACAGACTCCTACACACCAAGGAAGTCTCTTTCCCTGGACTGTTCCCACGCACCTCATTACAAATGCATGACAACAAATCCCGTGTGAGTAAACCTGTAGCATTAGTCCATTTTCCCCTAAAAGCCTGCAGCAGAAGCAAAAATAGGAAAAGGACTGAACAGCTATCACTACTAACAAAAGGCTTAAATGTCAAATGTCATTACTAGGAACTGTCAATATTTTCCTACAGCCACCAATCACATTCATCCTGGCCTTAAAAATGGCAACTGGGATCTAAAAGTTTGCATCTGATCGATGGCTATAGTGAACTAAGAGCAGTTCTACTAACAAAGTTCACAGTGTTTTAATTAACACGATGAGGTGTCTGAATTTCTAGGCTGGTCTTAGAGGATTAGTGGGTAACATCAGACGTATTACACAGCCCACTCACCTTTTAGAAAGTTAACAGTATTACAAGATAGAAATGCGGAGTGTTTCCTCTAGCACTGTGAGCTGGCCATTTATAATTGGATTTGCTTACACTGGGAAAGAGAGCAGTAAGTGCGGATTTGATTGTGTTATACAAATTCATGCTAGGTCAATACGAAACAGTCTCAAGAGACCCGTTCATCGTTAGGACTCTGCAGAGTCTGCAAGGTCAACCTGTGCTACTGAAAAAGCAGAAATGGTTCCTCTTTGCATATTCAAAGTATTTTTTTACACCAAAGTTATGGAGTGTTTGCTTTTGGAAGTGAATGTTTAATCCATGCAGGAATCCTTTCTTCCCCTCTGGCAGCATCGCCAACTCTGTTCATCTGCATCAAAGGGAAGGGATGGTGTATTTTCATTGAGTACACATTCCAAGTTATTACAGAGAGTTTACATGAGACATTTTCATGTCATTTTCACCTTTTCACTTGTTTGTCATATTTTCATGAGGGCATTTAATTACTTTACTGGCAGTAGTTCCCTTGATTGTAGCTACATATCAGACTGTATAATCATCATCTTGCATAAGCAATTAGATTGTAAGGTTTGCAATGTGAGGACAATGGCAGAATTACAATAAGTGTATCAATAGGCAAAAAAATATCAAAATTATGTGTGTGTCATAGCGCCATGCAGTGGTCACCAAATTGTCGCCCGGGGGCCGGATGTGGCCCTTTGCTTGACTTTATCAGGCCCTTGGAACACTATTCCTCCCACTGACACCACCAACAATGGGGCATAATTCCTAGCACTCATAGCAACAATAGGGCACTATTCCTCCCGCTGACACCAACAATGGGGCACTATTCCTCCCGCTGACACCAACAATGGGGCATAATGATTGTCACCGATACCAACATTCCTCCCACTGATAATAGAACTGCTCTTAGGTCACTATAGCCATCGACCAGATGCAAACTTTTAGATCTCAGTTGCCATTTTTAAGGCCAGGATGAATGTGATTGGTGGCTGTAGGAAAATATTGACAGTTCCTAGCAATGACATTTGACATTTAAGTCTTTTGTTAGTAGTGACAGCTGTTCAGTCCTTTTCCTACACCAACAATGGGGCATAATTCCTAGCACTCATAGCAACAATAGGGCACTATTCCTCCCGCTGACACCAACAATGGGGCACTATTCCTCCCATTGACATCAGCAATGGGGCATAATGATTGTCACCGATACCAACATTCCTCCAACCGAAAACCAAGGATGGGGCACTATTCCTCCACTGACACAAACAATGAGGCACTATTTCTCCCACTGACACCAACAACGAGGCACTATTCCTCCCACTGAAACCAATGATGGGGCAGTATTCCCCCCACTGACACCAATGACGGGGCATTTTTTATTCCCATTAATGCTGGGGCCATTTTCTACTTTCACTGGCCACAGTCCAGCCCCCTGAAATCCCAAAGGACGGTAAACTGGCCCTTTGTATAGACAGTTTGGAGACCCCTGTTTTAACATGTTCAGTCATGCTCATTAAATTAAACAGACATTTAGTTATTCAAAATCGTTGTTGATCCTGCCAGCAAACTGCTTCCCAACCATTTCCTGTAGATAAGTGACACTTTCTAGTGTGCACACCTTTTCTGAAGCACACCACAATTAGGCTACAAGTGCTGCTTTGGTACATGACAATTTTTTAAAATTAAGTTAAAGCACAGTTGTTGTGCAGCACTGCTAGTCAAGAAGTAGACAGAAGCCTGCACAGGTAATGAATACAGTGGGGGAAAAAAGTATTTGATCCCCTGCTGATTTTTTACGTTTGCCCACTGACAAAGAAATGAACAGGCTATAATGTTAACGGTAGGTTTATTTTAACAGTGAGAGACAGAACAACAAAAATATCCTGAAAAACTTCTTTAAAAAAAGTTTTAAATTGATTTGAATTTTAATGAGTGAAATAAGTATTTGAGCCACTATCTATCAGCAAGATTTTTGGCTCCAAGGTGCCTTCTATACAGGTAACGAGCTGAGATTAGGAGCACTCATCTCAGCTTGTTACCTGCATAAGACACACCTGTCCACAAAAGCAATCAGATTCCAATCTCTTCACCATTGCAAAGACCAAAGAGCTGTCCAAGGATGTCAGGGACAAGATTGTAGACCTACACAAGGCTGGAATGGGCTACAAGACCATCGCTAAGCAGCTTGGTGACAACAGTGACAACTGTTGGTGCGATTAGTCACAAATGGAAGAAACACAAAATAACTGTCATTTTTCCTTGGTCTGGGGCTCCATGCAAGATCTCACCTCGTGGGAGTTTCAATGATCATGAGAACAGTAAGGAATAAGCCCAGAACTACACGGGAGAATCTTTTTAATGATCTCAAGACAGCTGGGACCATAGTTACCAAGAAAACAATTGGTAACACACTACACCATGAAGGACTGAAATCATGCAGCACCCGCAAGGTCCCCCCAGGAGAACTGGGTGAAAGAGTTGTGGTCAGATGAGACCAAAATCAAGCTCTTTGGCCTCAACTCACCATGTTTGGAGGAGGAGGAATGCTGCCTATGACCCCAAGAACACCATCCCCACCATCAAACATGGTGGTATAAACATTTCTGTGTTATTTTGGGTGACAACCTCTTTCCCTCAGCCAGGGCATTGAAAATGGGTCGTGGATGGGTATTTCAGGATGACAATGACCCAAAACACACAGCAGGGGCAACAAAGGAGTGGCTCAAGAAGAAGCACGTTAAGGTCCTGGGTTGGCCCAGCCAGTCTCCAGACGTTAATCCCATAGAATATATGTGGAGGGAGCTGAAGGTTCAAGTTACCAAAGGTCAGCCTCGAAACCTTAATGACTTAATGATCTGGAAAGAAGAGTGGGACAAAATCCCTCCTGAGATAAGTGCAATCCTGGTGGCCAACTACAAGAAACGTCTGATCTCTGATTGCCATCAAGGGTTTTGCCAAGTACTAAGTCAAGTTTTGCCAAGAGGTCAAATACTTATTTCACTCATTAAAATGCAAAACAATTCATAACTTTTATGAAATGCGTTTTTATGGATATTTTTGTTATTCTGTCTTTCACTGTTAAAATAAACCTACCATTAAAATTATAGACTTATCATTTCTTTGTCAGTGGGCAAGCTTACAAAATCAGCAGGGGATCAAATACTTTTTTCCCCTTACTGTATATATGGCTTCCCTCATGAACATAGATGCAGTTTCCATGAAAGATATTTCTTTATCTTCTCAGGTGATGAGATTACTTTAAAATCATTGAAGTTAACACAATTTTTAGGTGTGGGAAAACTGGGAAGGGTTAGACCTGTCATGGGTATTTTTTTTATTATTATTATTTCCCTCTGTCCCTTTCTGGGCAAATTTCTGCTCTTTTCCTATTCCCAACAAGACCCAGTTGCTAGCTTGGATAATAACTGACCTGGGTGGCTAGCATACCTGCCCTGAACACTATTACTCGCCCTGAGATAAGTTACACCAAGCTGTATATTACCTCCCCCATTCCACTCACATGAACAGAAATGTTTGGCCATGTGGGGTTCTGCTGTCCATGTAGCTCCGGCAGGTGGTGAGTCAGGTTTGTGCCGGTACACTGTCTGTAGCACCCTAATTCTCAATCAGAAGAGAGGGGAAGATAAACTCAGAAGCTCTGTCCGCTAATAAAATAGGTCACATTCTTTACCTTCAGACACTTGAACAGTAAAGACATAACTGACTACCTCATCAGTAACAGGTCTCCTCAGTGTTCCCCGAGTCCAATGTTCAGGATGAGACACAGCTTAGACAATGCCCCCAAAATTCTAACCACCCTGGAGGAAGTGAGACACAGCGAATACAATCTTTAGTAAATTGGGAATGTTATGTCAGCTTGAACAGGGGCCAAGCATGAAAGCAAGATAACATCCCAAAAAAAGGAAGAATGGTATGAGGAAGCCATTAGTCCATCAGTGTGTGTATAATCACACCACCAAGGGCTCAGGAACGCCAGCCTATGTAATCGAAGTGGGCTGCAGAAGTTTTGGAGACAGCAGTGAGTGAAATCCTAACTAAAAGGCTAACATGATTGTGCAATTTGTAATCCACTGCAATATAAAGTCTTAGAGCCCAAAAAAAAGCTTTAGCATTTATTATTGCTGTGCAGGATGCATATACAGTATGAAATGCGTTGATCTTTTTCTTTTATGTACATTGTTTTGCAAGCACACTTGAAAGTCAAACTAATGCAGCTGGCCAGGTCTTCAGCGGTCTTGTTTGAGATTCTCCCCCCACTGCAGTAATTACAAGCTCCACTCAGGGAACAAAAGCACTTGTTAATTGGAGCACTTTGCAGGGGGGCTCAGCGGGCCATTGGAAACTCAGGCTGCTACAATGTGTGCGAGGTCAGTGGTCTGACTCTGCAGCGTGGTGCCAGCACAGCGTAAAAACCAAAGACTTTTTAGTGTATATGCAGCCTGTTTTGCAGTAAAAAACGCAAAAAGGTTCAAATTGGCTTTAGACAAACTTTGCAGAGGTTCTAAAACCAACTCTGCATTAAAGTGATTGTAAAGTGATTGTAAAGTCTCAAGGTTTTTCTATGCATTAAGGTGAAAAACGTTCTTTGTTGCAGCTGCCCCTGCCCCCCCCAGACCCCCCCCTTATCTTACCTGAGCCCGATCCGATCAAGCAATGTGCACGAGCCCAGCGGCTCCAGTCGCTGTCTCCCTCCTCCACTGGACAGATTGATAGCAGCAGGAGCCACTGGCTCCTGCTGCTGTCAATCAAATCCAGTGACACAGGAGCGGGGGCCAAGTCATGCTGTCTGTGTCATTGTACTCAGCAGCGGGACTCGGGAGTGAGCCTGCATGGGTGCCCCCAGGGAAACCGGTTTTCTTTGGGGGCACCCGATGAAGGGAAGGAGTGCCGGGGGGGCACCCCAGAAGAGGAGGCTCAGGGCTGCCCTGTGCAAAACTTTTGCACAGAGCGGGTAGGTATAACAGGTTTGTTATTTTAATAAAAAAAAAAAAAATGAACCTTTAACAACCCCTTTGAGGTGGATGTAAACCCTATTCATGGCATTTGAGCTGGGCACATATCTGCAGTTTTCTTATCGCTCTTCAAAGCTCTAAGTCTCGTGGCTTTCTCCTGCTCAGTTCTTCTGTTATCAGCATAACTTCTGATAAGTTCTCCGTCAACTGTGATAAAACCAGCCTGAATTTTGCATCAGGCTGGGTGCTATAACTAGATTAGCAGAGAGCTGGTCTATTCACAGCACAGCTCTGCATCGTTTCTTCCTTCTTCTGTTTATGTGGAGAGGTAGTGTGTGCCTTTCCTCCAGCTATCTCATAGTGTATGGCTAGAATCCACACCCACAGGTGAATTAGGAAGAGAAAACCAACAGGATGTGCACTTTCTAAACAGTATATAAAACTGAGGACAGCAGATATACATGTAAAACTTATGTAGGGAGATTTGTTTCATCTCTGTGTATCATCTGAGGCGGTTCACTTCACTGGGTATATGTGAGGGTTTACATACACTTTAAGGTAACAAAAAGTCCTCCCTATATACTTACCTACAGTGGATATAAAGTCTATACACCCCTGTTAAAATGTCAGGTTTCTGTGACATAAAAAAATGTATATAAAAAAAAAAAAATTTAGAACTTTTTCCACCTTTAATGTACAACTCAATTGAAAAACAAACAAATCTTTTATGGAGGGTAAAAAAAAAAAATAATAATAATGTGGTTGCATAAGTGTGCACACCCTCTTATAACTGGGGATGTAGCTGAATTAAGCAATCACATTCAGGTCCGTACATACCTGCCATCATTAAGAGTGCCTCTGATTAACCCTAAAAAAAAGTTCAACTGTTCTAGTAGGTCTTTCCCAACATTTTCTTAGTCGCATCTTACAGCAAAAGCCATGGTACACAGAGAGCTTCCAAAGCATCAGAGGGATCTCTTTGTTAAAGGGTATAAGTCAGGAGAAGGGTACAAAATAATTTCCAAGGCATTAGATATATCATGGAACACTGTGAAGACAGCCATCATCAAGTGAAGACAATATGGCATAACATTTATTTTACATCACAGAAACCTGACATTATAACAGCTGTGTGTAGACTTTTTGTATCCACTGTAAGTCCTCTCTCGATCCAGTGCTGTGCCAGTCTGCATCGGCACCGTCTGTGTTCCTCTCCTCACAGGACACAGAGACAGGATCCTGTGAGGAGGGGAGGAGTACGCCACACTGTGCAGCTTGCTATGGGGACACACACAGAAAAGGTGACAGCGAGAGTGATGACAGCGAACCCTAGAAGAGGAGGGTTTGAAGCCTATCTATGCAATACATTGCACAGAGCAAGTATAATATGCTTATTATTTTACCACGCTTTCTTAAAGCTTCTCAGCTTTCGTCTATATGGCTCAGCTAAGTCAGAGGTACCTACTGAAAAGCATAAGAATGATGAAGTTAGGCTGCATTGAGCACAAGAAACTGAGCAGTTGTAGCATCAAAGCTGCTAGGTAGTGCTATTCAAAGGGCTGTTTGGTGGGGATTCCAAACAAGGAGACAATAGGGAAACGGCATTAGGGAGGTACAATGGAGGGTTTTTCTCTCGAAGAGACTGCAAAACCGGATTTCACAGGAAAACCTTGACTAAATGTAACATTAAATTATTTTATGTTATATTTACTGATTACTCTGTGTTTTCATACAGGAATCATGGTGAGCAAGGAGGGGGAGAAATGTGTGCTGACATCCTCAGAAAGTGAAGCTGAACCAGCTGTTTCCTTAGCCTTAGAAATGAAATATGCATTGGACCCCAACCGGCAGATCAAGAAGAGGAATAAAGCCCTTCAAGTAAGGTTTAAAGATATTTGCGAGGCTCAGAACGAGCAGAGGGATAAACAGCTTTCCACAGTGCCACAGAGTGAGAAGGAAGGCAAGTCTCTTTCTTATAAAGCTTACCGGAAGTACATGACAGTGCCTGCCCGACGGTCTATACCCAACGTTACCAAGAGCACAGGGGTTCAGACTTCACCAGACCTGAAAAAGCGATATCAGACTTTTCCACTGGACCGCAAAAAAGGAAACCTGTTGAAAAATGCCTCGGGAGCGGATACAATGAAGGGCCAGAACAATGGATTCGTAATAGAAGTCAAGGATACAAAAGATAACAAAAGCTCAGGGGAGTCCAACCAATGCCGCAGGGTCAGTGAAAGAGTGGTCGCTGATCTCATGGTGCATTCTAGTGAAAACATGGATGTTGCCCCATCAAGCAATTGCTCAGATGCATGTGGAAGCACTGATTTGCACAGCTGTACTAAAGAATCCCCTCCTCTTCAAAACCCAGCAATCTCCACTTTGGAACAGGCCATCTGCCATTTGCATGAACCCACCAAACACACCAAAAGGCCATTGGGGAACACGCAGTCCCACCACCCGCCACATGTTAAGGTGCTTCTAAAAGAAGAAGCCACCATCCACTCCCCTACACTTAACCCAAATTTAACAGACCCAGAAGACTTGAGTGACACGGAGCGGACAGTCTGTCCGCTGACGGATGCAGAAGACAAAAGAACTAGTCATCTTAATGGCTTGCAAGGCCAAGATGTAAACCCCAAGGCCTGCACGGCGCAGTCACAGTGTCAAACGACGGAATGTAATGAGCAGGCCCTGCAGATAAAGGTTTTACCCACGGATAAAAATCAGCCTTGTCAGTCGACGGTTGCTTTGAGTGATGAATGCCAACAAATCGTGCCTCACAAAGACGTGACAGACTTAAAAGCACAGCTTCAGACCATGGAAACCCTGATCAGCTCTAGTCAGGAAACAATTAAAGTGCTTTTGGGTGTGATTCAGGAGCTGGAGAAGGGAGAAGCTCACCGAGAGGGGTAAGTGATATAAATGACTCAACGGTCTCTTAAGCTGCATAATGATGTATAGTGATGTATCGCTGTTATTATAACGTGACACATTTCTGCATGAGCTGAAAAAAGGCCATGTATTATCAGTGTTTATAGACCTAAAAGAAACCTAATGCCACAAAAACATTATAGTGGTGTAAATCTCTAATAGCGAAGGGGATGGGGTGTTGGTGGTGTCAGATAGCCGAAACTTAGAGATTAATTTGAGATTGTCATGCTGAGTGTGCCGATTTGGAACTCTGATTGGTACTCCAGAGACACATTGCTCACAATGTAAAAAGGTATGTGGCGGCACCATATCACTTTTATTTGTGTCATATTACTTGTAGTGAAAGGTACTTTCTAAAGTAAACCTGTCATACGTGGAGGTTGCGCCATTGCTGAGCTTCCCTTATAATACTAGCTGCTTGTCAAGCTGAATCTCCAATCTCCAATGTTTTGAATCACTGACAGGGAACATGTATGCAAGTAAAGGACTTCTGTCACTTCTACAGATTTCCTAATCCACACCGTTGAATGGAGAGAGCAACTCAAAATACTGACAGGTGCCAAAACTGCTGATTGTCTACTGCTAATTGCTTAGAAATGGAAGCATGTATTAGTAAATTCTATATTGTCTCTGTTTATTCTGCAACACTGTGATCCAGTCTCCCAATTGACAGAGATAAATCTTGAAGGACCACTAAACCTAAACAGCAGAGCTGCCAAGAAAATTCACAACCGATGCATGCATACTTTAAGCTCGGCATTTAGAGGCAGGAAAAAAACAAAAACCCTTCTGGGTTTGTGTTTTTGATTGGAGCTTTCTGGCCCCCAAAAAAACGATAAACGCTCCTAAGCTCTCTTAAACCCCTGTACAAAAATGCTCTATAGCAGGGATATGCAATTAGCAGACCTCCAGCTGTTGCAAAACTACAAGTTCCATCATGCATCTGCCTCTGGGTGTCATGGTTGTGTCAGAATCTTGCTATGCCTCATGGGACTTGTAGTTCTGCAACAGCTGGAGGTCCGCTAATTGCATATCCCTGCTCTATAGGATGATTTTTTTCCGCCAAGGGCACTGGCGTTTTTGTATGCACAGTGTGCATGGAGCCTTAGCAATTCTCTATTGAATTACCGGATAGGAGGTCATTATATACTGTCCCTTCCAAGCAGCTCAATTTCTTAATATTCTGTTCCAATACTTCCCAGACATTTTGCACATCTATTCATAAATGATATTAAAGTAGATCCTCAGCCAAACATCTCCTTAAAGTGGGAAAGGGTTGGAGCCCTTTTTTGGATTTTTCTATTCTTGTATTCTCATTGGGCAAATTTCAACTTTTCGGCCTGGTTTACATGGACACACCTACGCATACACCTGTGCGACAGCCTTGTTTGCCCGTACGGGGATGCACAGCTGTTCCATGCATTCCCTTGGAGGCAGTCCCATTCATGTCAATTGGAACACAACGGCTGTACAGACAAAGTGGCTGCTCCCAATTTGACATCCATGTGGGTGCTGGTGCGTGTCCCTGAGCTCACAAGGTCTAAGAATGAGGACAATTTCTGCCCTAATGACAGAACAAGAAAGCAGAATTTTCCTCTCAACAGAATCCAGACAAAAAAAAATCATGCAATTTGTGTATCCCTTTAAAAAAAAAATGACAATATCAGCCCTTCATTCATACCAGATGTGGAGTGCACTGGCAACTAGACCCAGCATGGACCACATGCAGCAACAATGGAAAAATGTGTTAGTTCACACTGTGGCATTGTTGTGGTGTGTGCACTGAATAAAGAAGAGCATGCGCCATCAACTGTACTGAAATATCAATCAGGATGTTTCACCAAACTTTGTGTCTCACAGAGCAGACAAGGGATTATGCGATCAGCACAGCTCATGAGCATGAACAGGCCCTTTAAAAGGAAACTGCAGAAACTGTCCTAAAGCCCCATACACACTATCAGATTTTCTGCTGATTTTTTCCTTCAGATTTACCAAAACCGTATAATATGAGGTCAAACCTTAGGAGTTTCAATTTGTATGCAATCAGGCAGGCCCTTGCACTACATGGTTTTGGTAAATCTGAAGACAAAAAATCAGCAGAAAGTCTGATAGTGTGTATGGGGCTTAAGTGCGCAAAGCTACAACAGACATGCCAGATCAGATGGCAAAGGAGTCCAAATTGCTTTAACGGTTCATGATATAAAACAGCCAATGCGTTTCGGGGGGCCAACACTCCACTCCTCATCAATGCTCTGGTTTTCATTTGAAAGTTAACTTTGATTTCTGTTTTGGTGACCGTTGTCCCTGGGACAAAAGTTAAAGGGAAATTAAAACTTTAGCATTGTCTTCAGAAAGAGTTAAGAGGAAGTCTTCCAGTGAGGACACAAGTTCTGGTGAGAACTGTCAAAAAGTGCGATTTCTCCATAATTTGAGGGCATTTTCCATCACCTTGTGTTGTGTCACCAGGACAGGAACTGAGGGGAAATTCCCTTTAACTGGGGATACAGACAGCAGGGAAAAAAAAAAAAAAAAAAAAAAAAAGGGTTTTCTGAGCATTGTCCCAGTTTACTATAATCATTGGGTCAGTATGACAACCAGTGTTAATTTTGGCAGCAAATCTCAATTTCGTTTTAGTCTTAGGACTAAAATGGCATTTTAGTTTTAGTCCCATTTTAGTCTTCTGCAGTTGTTTTAGTTTCAGTCGAAACTAAATCTCCAGGACATCTTAGTCGACTAAAATGCCCTACATTTTGGCGACTAAAATCTCCAATACATTTTAATCGACAAAATCATTTTAGTCATCTAAAATTTAATGGGTGTAGTTAAAAATTGTAATGCATTATTTAAGCATTTCTCAACAATTTCCAAACTCATTATATACTGCTGGAGTGAAAAATTGAATATGTTATTTTTTATGTTATTGAGGTATGAACTACAGACCAGTGTTAATTTTGACGTCAAATTTCAATTTAGTTTTAGTCTTAGTCTTTTGACTAAAATGGCATTTTAGTTTTTGGTCCCAATTTAGTCGTTTGACTAAAATGCCATTTTTAGTTTTAGTCGCATTTTAGTCATCTCAGTTGCTTTAGTTTTAGTTGTATTTTAGATGACTAAAATGGTATTAAGTTAGTCGACTAAATTGTTTTAGTCGGTTTTAGTCGACAAAATTAACACTGATGACAACCTCACTTTTTTTTTCATAAAGTGAGGTTAGAAATAATCATTTCAGTATTTATAAAGGGTTCCTTTAAGATGCTCTCAATAGCTGGCAGGACTGAAAAGTCGTTAAAGCAGAAACTAAACCCACCTATCCTTTACAGACAAGCTGCTTTCCTAACTTTGGTTGACACTGTAGCGGGTCTGGGAATGTGTGTAAAATCACACATATTCCTCCGACCTGTAAGAAAAACATGCATTTTAGCAGACACATGGGGGTGCCATTAATTCTTAATAGCACCCCCACACATTGGAAAACGCAGCACGTTCTCAGATGCACAAAACCCGAAAATTACCCTCACTTAAGATTTTCTTCCTGTTGTATCTCTAGAAGTAAAGAGAAATTTCCCCAAATGGAAACAGACAGGAAAAAAAAAAAAAATCTGTCAGGGCTTTCCTACTCTAACCAAAACGAAAAATAAAACTATTGGCTAAGCATACACATTAACCATTATACAACTTGTTACAACTGATATGCAAGGTGAATAATTCTTGTATATTTTATATATCTATCTGCGTAAGCCAGCTGAGAACATAAACAGAATGTGGCCACGTTGTTTATCATATTGCTTTGTGACCATGAGCATTGGAATTCCCTGCGTTATGTGACAGTGGTTTATGTAAAACTGTGCTTTGGAACATAGCACGCTACAGCAGCAATCTTATATACAAAATCATTAAATATTTAAGACGCAGAAGAAATGTTAATCCCTAAAGCTATGCAGTTTTTATTCAATGTTGCCTAGGCGGCTGTCAATACCATTAATGTGGCCTCTTACAGAGATTTCCTAGCTACATCATTTAAGGGAGGCTGGTCATTTACAACCCAATATTTGCAGGCTTTGCACATTTCCAGGCCTTGCTCGAGGTGATCAAGTCATTGAGAGGTTAACACTCACAGGATAACGAGCCCTTTCTATCGTAGAAGTGCTCACATTGCCAACATAGTGGCAAATCTGTAACAGTATGCCAATCCTCCCTGTTTTCCCAGAGAATTAGTGTGGGACTGGTCTGTTAGGCCTGGCCAAGTGCTGTTGATGTGAACGGAAAAAGCTGCATACATGTGTGTGTGTGCGTGGTTGGGGGACAAAGCCAGATGCTGCCAGTATTGCTTATCCCAGGGGAAAGGGACACAAGCAATGGGGCCAGGATTTCTAAACAGGAATAAACCATAAAAGCAATTGACAGGATCATTAATCAATCCCAAACTGGCCAGATCAGTGTATAGTCATATTAGGTTAATGGTTAGACAGACAAATAGGTTGACAGCAATCCAGCAAGTGACAGATTTACTCCCAACTTGCTGTTTCCCAAGGTATCAAGGTCCAAATAATCCAGGGGTACGCAACCTCGGCCCCTGTGACATTGCAAGACCCTGACAATCACAGGCATGACTCCTAGAGGCAGAGGCATGATGGGATTTGTAGTTTCAACATAGCTGGAGGCCCGAGGTTGCCTACGCTTGAAATAATCTACAAGGGGCATTTCATATAGATAGTAATCAAATATAAGTTTGTTATAAAATAAACAAATCGGTTTCTATAAATCTCCTGTGATTAGACGAGTGTTATCTGTGGGAATATCTGTAGGAAACATTAAGGTCAGGTAAGCTGCAATGTTATTACACATTTTGTCCTTGGGTGGCCATGCTCTCTCATACTACTGTATCTATGAAGGGAGCTATGGATGCCAACCAAGCTGGACTTCAAATATGGCTGCCTCCCTTCGATAGGTTTGGGGTTGGTGGGATTAGTAGTTTAAAAAAAAAAAAAGAAGGAGACAACACTGCGTTTGTGATTTCAGTGCGGCTCAGGGGAAGGGACACTGAATTTCTGACAGGTCCAACAGATAATTATATTTGCTGAAAATGTTCTTATCCTAAAAAAAACAAAAAATAAACAGGCAGCACAACTAAGCAAACTGTAATATATAAAATTTTCGTTCTTGGGTTTAGATGTTTACGGGGCCCTTTCACACCAGATGCGTTGGAGCTATGCTGTTAGCCATTCCAGGTGCAGCCCCAACGCACAGACAAGGCAAAAGGTCTCGTTTTCAATGGTGTCAGTTCATATAGACATAAACAGTGGGTTGCGACATGAACCACCTCAATGCAACAACGTTGCAGTGAATAGTAGAACTGTATTGATTTTACCACTCGTGACATTTCAATAACGTTTAAAAAAAAAAAAAAAGTAAACCGTGTGATATGCTGGGACCAGTGAATCGGCATTGTGTCTCCCAGCGCTTGTGTGAGCAGCACTGCTCGCTGGTGGGGACAAGCCCTTAAAGAACAGGAAAAAAATGCATAGTAAAAAGGCAGCAGTCACCTCATTTTCTATATTAAAACAAAGCAGGATAACTACATGCTTAGTAATTAAGATGGGGCAAGTAGTAGACTTTTTAATTGCACTTTGCAGATATTATATATTTGGACCATAATCGTTAGCAGGAAAAAAAAAAAAAAAAAAGATAACAGAGCTTCCTCAAAATATGAAAGCAAAAACGAGCGAGAAAAGAAATGCTAGCTCCAACACTGACAGCTATAGATTCTTATACGGGTAATTTGTATAATGAATCCTACTAATCATGACATATTTTAACAACACTGTAAATTAGGGTGGTCTGTTTATAAAACTGTGTGAATAATGTTGCCTGAAAACACTCGCGCATATGTGAAAATTTTCTCTAGCGGAGTAAACGCTAAGGCAGATAATCCATGTTTCTAATAACAGTTGAAAACAATGCAGAAATAAGCCACATGAACTGTATAGAAAGAACAGAAAATGGGCAAACCTATAATTAAAACATCTCTTTCCACGTGACTAGTTACTGCTCATTTACATGACCTCTCTTTATCATTATAGCTTAAAAGTGCAATCTGCCTCAAATTACCCCATCAGGTTCAAAACAGCACTACAAAATATACTTTGGGAGACAGAGTGCTAAAATGTGATTGGTTGCTCTGAGATATTACAGGCAGTTCTTATTGATTAAGAGTTTGTACAGCCAAAACTTTTTTTTGGTTGAGAAAATTGAGTACTGTCCGTGATACTTTTTTATTTGCACTAACATACAATTTTTCAGGACAAGCTTTCGGGGTATGTCCCCTTCTTCAAGGTCCAAGCAGTACTGATTCACAAATTTTTAAGCAGCATATTAAAGATGACGAAAAAAAAAAGAGAAAACCAAAGTAAAACCCCAATTAGGGCTCACTTGCTTCAACTGTAAAACACATTAAAGCTCCTACCACTTCAAAATGCTTTTATGAGGTGTTTTTGATGCTTCTGTGAAGCTTTTGAAGCTTTAATGAAGCCGGGCAATTACTCTGTGTGTATTGGTTTTCTATTTGTTTTAAAGGAAATCAGTAGAACCATGGCTCAGTAATACCCCCAATTCAGTAATATCCCCAGCTCATTGGTACCCCCGCTCAGCAGATCCCCAAGCTCATTAGTAGCTTTGTTCAGCAGATCCCTGGCTCGGTAGTACCTCCAGCTCTTTTGATGCCCCACTCAGTAGTATCCCCCAGCTCTGCCGATATCCTGCTCAGCAGTACCCTTCAGCTCTGTTGATCTCCCACTCATTTCCAACCTCCAACTCTGCTGATCCTCCACTCATTTGTAACCCCCAATTCTAATGATCCTCCACTCATTTGTAACCCCCAACTCTGCTGATCCCCTAACTCATTAGTAACCCCCAGCTCTGCTGATCCCCTAACTCATTAGTAACCCCCAGCTCTGCTGATCCAATTGTTTGCTGATCCTCCTCTCTCCAGTCCTTGCTCACCTCCCACTATTTCACTCCCATGCTGCACACCGCATGTGACATCTGCTAGTTTCTCTCGCCCTGGTCCCCCCAGCTCTGCTGATTCTTTGCCACACACAGTCCTTTCTCTCGCCAGTCCCTGCTAACCTCCCGCTGTATTGCTCCCATGCTGCTCACCATGTGTGACATTTTCTAGTTTCTGCTGTTTTAGTCCCCCAGCTCAGCTGAGCCTCCGCCACTCCGCCACTCAGTCCCATCTCTCTGGTCCCCCTATCATCTTCTGCCTATAGCGTTCACGTGCTGCGCATCACATGTGCCGTTTGCTAGTTGCTCCACTCCGGTCCAGACCCCTCTTACTTTCCTGCTGCTCCACACAAGACACTCCCAGAATATACACACATCAACCAGAAGTGACTACTGATGTTTTTCTGGTTCGCTTCTTGGTTTCCCAGTGCACCCTGGGATATCTCATACCTCCCAAAGCAAAGCCAACTCTGAATAAATGCCCCTCAAATCCTGCATGTGCTGTTAATGAGAATTGTGATAGACTTCTTTGGAGATGCTTTGAAGCGCCAAGAGAGAGACATTAATAATAGTATCATTTTTTAAAATCAAGCAAAGCAAATGCAACATGTAAACAGGACTGTAAAGTAACCTTTTTATTTAGTGAAGAGTTTTGACTGGCATTCAGAGTGCTTAAAAATGCGTGTCAAATGCCACATTTTGAAGTGTAAACAAGCCCTAAGGCTGCATTCACACCTGAGCATAGCGATTTACTGGCGTCTGAGAGTTTTTGAGCGTTTTTAGAAGAGTATTACAAGCGTTTTACAGCTTCAGGCGTTTTTGTTTAGCCAATAGAAAGCACTAGGGGGAGGAGAGGGAGAGAAACTAGGGGTGGAGAGCTGCACGATTGAGCAGAAAACACACGACAAAGCGCTCATAAAACCCTCAAATCAGGTGTTTCTATTGAGGTCTATGGGGCCGAAAGTGCTTGTAATCTGCCAAAAAGAAGCTCATGCACTTTTCTGAGTGAAAGGAGTTTTGCTTCAGGCAACAGAACACCCATGTGTAAACAGGGGCCATTGAAATGAATGGAATTTGGCTTGTTGAGCGTTTTAGAGCTACAAGCTTTAAGCAGAAAATCACTCAGGTGTAAAGAGGGCCTTAGAGAATCTTTTTTGCAGTCTTGTCCTACTGGTAAGATTTTCTCTGTACTTCCGGTCTTAGGGGCATAACAGGAAGTGAGAGGAAATCTCATCAAAGTGAGGCACTGTTGTCATCAGAACATTTGCCCCTATAGAAAGATTTCTTCACACTTTTTTGCTCTTGTGTAATTTTTGTCTTGGTGACAAGCGTTGCCTTTTACATCCCAAAATGTACTTCTGTCTCAACATACGGAGCACAATGAGGAGATAAGATGTACTGTATATAGGCTAATGTATTTTAAAGGAGTACTCCACATTTGCATGGTTTTAATGTGTTGCCTTTGCCATTAATGCAGGAATTTTGACTGGGCTTTATGTGTTACTGTTATGACCAGATCTTATCTCTCATGAATTACACTCATCCTTCTATAGTTGCCATTTTTTGAAATGTAACTTGAGTGCCGCAAATCTGATTTTGCACTCAGTTTTAACCTCCAGAGATCACTGTGACAAAACTAGGTGCAGCTATTAGGGAGCGAGATATAATGCGAAGTTGCCCTACAGAGCAGGATATTTTTCATTTATTTTACTATGAAGGTGACCCAAATACGTTCATCTGCATAGTAAAAGAGGAATGGTTTGTAGTTTACCTATAAATAGAACAATAAAAGGACGTTATAGCGGTCAGAGCATACATTTCCATTGCAAGATATTGTAGATGGAAAGGCGATTTGTAGAATCGTATGTCAAAATCTGACATGCAGGCAGGAGCGGGTGCATGAGATCTGTGTGCCCACTCCTGCCCTCTCGCTATATTTTGACATGTGTCCGTAAAGCCACTGTGTGTGCATCCATTTCTGTTGGCTGCCCGCTCGCAGCTCCAAGGTGGATTCACATGCAGCAGACAGTGGCAAAAATCAGAGGACGGGTCTGACCGCCCCTCTGAATAAGCCCCAACTGTACAGAACAAGCCATGAAAGTACTTCTTTGATTAAATTTGTTTTACGGATATAAAGACACACTAAACTTGCTTTCTTACATTAAAATGCTAAGCCATATTAGAATATAGATTTACATAAATATTATGAGATGAGGTTTAAAGTTTTAATGCATTTTTTCAGTCTACTGTGCAAATCAAATAAAAAGTAACAATTTGCATTAGCTACCTTCAGCAAATGGAAGCTTAAAGGGGTTGTAAAGTCAGAAGATCATCTTAATGCATTCTATGCATTAAGATAAAAATCCTTCTGTGTGCAGCAGCTGCCCCAGCACCCCCGAATACTTACCTGAACCCCATCTCTGTCTAGCGATGTCCACGAGTGTCTTAACCGCCTGAGACTCTCCCTCCTAATTGGCTGAGACGCAGCAGTGGTGCCATTGACTCCCGCTGCTATGAAGGTCAGTCAGCAATTCAGGAAAGAGAGGAGGTGGGGCCGGGTCGCAGCTCTGTGTCTGAATGGACACAGGGAGCTGTGACTTGGCTCGGGTGTCCCCATAGCAAGCTGCTTGCTGTGTGGGCAGTCGACCGTAGGGAGGGGCCAGGAGCACAGAAGAGGGACCCGAGAAGAGGAGGATCCGGGCTGCTCTGTGTAAACCCACATCACAGAGGAGGTGAGTGTAACATGTTTTTTTTTTTATTGTAAAAAAAAATATATAAAAAAATTACTTTACAATTCCATTTAAAGCTGTTTTATACCCGAACCTAAAAATGTAATATATTGCACCTTACCACTCTTTAGATGTGGTGGCTGCATTAGTTTATTTATTTTAGGCTTTTTCTCCCCCTGTTTTCATCTGGTGATCTGGCCAGTAACATACCTCTTGTATTAGGGTGCTTACACTCTAGATCAGGGGTCTCCAAACTTTCTAAAAAAAAAAAAAAAAAAAAAAAAAAAAGGGCCAGTTTACTGTCCTTCAGATTTTTAGGGGGCTGGACTGTGCATTCGGAGTAAATAGAGCCCAATCTTTGTTATTAGAGGGAGAAATAGAAGGTGTCAGTGGGAGGAATAGTGTCCCATTGTTGATGTCATGGGAAAAAATAGTGCCCCATTGTTGGGGTCAGTGGCAGGAATTATGCCCCATTGTTTGCGTCAGTGGCAGGGCTAGTGCCTCAAGGGATGTATAAAAGGCAAGAAAAGTAGCCGCATCCAGCCCCAGGGCCACAGTTTGGAGACCATTGCTCTAGATCAGGGGTCTCCAAACTATGGCTCTCCAGTTGTTCAGGAACTACAATTCCCATCATGCCTAGTCATGTCTCTGAATGTCAGAGTTTTATAATGCCTCATGGGACATGTAGTTCCACAACAGCTGGAGGGCCATAGTTTGGAGTGTGTCACTGGCCAGATTACCAGGTGAAAACAAGGGAGGAAAGTCCAAGTAGACGAATGCAGTCACCACGTGTGACACGTGCAAACGCTCCCCGCATCGTCCCCGCAGGAGGCCGCATCCATCGTCGCCTATCTTCCTTCTGGGGCCGCAGACTCTGGCTTGACTGGCCAGAGTCGCGTGATGTCACGCGTGGGAGCCGCCGGTCACGGCACAAGCCTCTGAAGAAACGCCACATCTCCTTAACGGCGCACGTTTAGGAGATATTTACAGTACCTATAGGTAAGCCTTATTCTCGGCTTACCTATAGGTACAAAGTATACAGGAAGGTTTACTTCCTCTTTAACTGTGACAGGGAAAGCAGCGTCATCTTCCTAGCTGTGCTGTCTAGCAGAGGAATGCAAAGAGCATTCCAAATCTTTTGGAAGATTCATATGGGTGGATTTCAGCGGTTTATTTATCCATTTATCAGGAGCTAGAGCTTTCATTTTCTTATAAGTAGATCTAAACCCACGCAATAAAATCTCATAAAAGCTTTAACATGGAAATGGAAATTTCAAGGGCTGTTTTGAAGCTTCTTAAATCTGCAGCTTTCTTTAATAATACCTGGTGATCCTGCCATGAAGATCCTACTCAGGCACTTCCTGTTATTGGGTGAAAACATACATTTGGGAGGCCTGTATCACCCTGTAACAAGATGTGCCTGAACAAGGATCTTCATGACAAGATCACAGGTTCTGCAGCATTTGCTTGATATTATATGAATCATCAGAAGCTTGCATTTAGCAGGCTGAACTTGATCATGATATATCATGAACATTTTCAGTATTACTGAAGAACGATTGTTTTACTCCGTGTCTCCTTGCAGTAAAGAGTTACAACATGCGTACATACAACCGCAGCAATAAAATTATTGAAGCCAGATTAAGGAGAAAAATGTATCTGTGCATTTCGCTTCTATATCAGGCTCAGTAGTGGCATAATCCCCTGGAGAAAATCAGAGCCTTGCTGCCAGGTTTAGCCGATAATGCATGTGATTAGAAGTCTCAGCTTTGTATTCTATACAAAGATGCATATCCTGCTATTTTTAAAAAGGACATTATGCAAGACTTGTAATCAAGATAAAATCGACCAAGACAGGTTCTCAAATGTCATGTCACTCCGATAATAGTTTCCTAGGCAAAACTGACATATGTCAAGAGCATTTGTCCACTCTCCTGCAAGCGCCCAAGGATGTTGCGTCCTGCTAGGGGAAAGGTAGGGGACGCAGGGACGCTTCTCACGACAGGGGTGCACAGCTCTGTCACATCCTGTATCCGGGTCAGCTCTGCTGGCTGCTGTTCTTACAATAGATTTAGTGCCTTTAATTGGCCTAAACCCAACATGATGTACAGATGGCCCTGTTTAAAGTAGTTGTAAAGGCTTCAGTTTTTTTTTTTTTTACCTTAACGCATTAAGGTAAAAGAAAAAAAAAAAACATTTATTACCACCCCCCTATATATTTACATGAGCCTGATCTTGATCCAGCGATGTGCCTGAGAGCAGCGACGCTCTCTCTCTTCCTCCTCACTGGACTCACTGAGAGCAGCCGTTGGCTCCTGCTGCTGTCAATCAAATCCAGTGATGAGGGGCCAAGCTGCACTGTGGTGTCAACAGACACACACAGTGCGGCTCGGGATCAAGTGTGCCACCACAGGAAGCGGATTCTGGTGAGGGACCCCAGAAGAGAAGGATCGGGGCTGCTCTGTACAAAACCATTGCACAGAGCAAGTAAGTATAACATGTTTGTTTTCTTTGTTTTTTTTTTTTGTTTTTGTTTTTTTAAAACTGTTACAATTACTTTAATAATGAATATTGAGTTTTATTCAGAGTTTTCAATGGAATGATGCACCAATGATTGCAGCAACAAATTTTAATTTCATAAGCACACATCTCTTAAAGCCACTAAAATCTAGTTCGGGGTTTTCAAGCTTTTTTTTTTTTTTTTCCATTTAAGGCACCCTTTAGAATTCTGCACAAACTAAACAAACTAAATAGTATTACATATTGCAGCAGCATCCACACACGTGGGCCACCCAGCATTAGCGGTGACTTATTCCTCCACCATTGCAAACTGGTATGGACTAGTGTTCTATCATTTTTCTTCTCCCTCGGTTTCTCTCCCTAGTTCTCCTAATATGACCCCAGTGCTGACAAAGAGGGACAGGAGAGGAGAAAACAAGTATGCTGTCCAGATGTCAGTTGTCCTCCTTTTCAGCTGATGACTTCATTGGTTGTTAGGATGGCATTGGCTGGCCCACACGGTGCTAAATATTGAAATCCTGCACAATAAAAACCTGTGGCTTTGGGTAACAAAAAGGCAGGTCTGATTCACTCAATGGCTTGTTGACAATTTTTAGGCATCTTGCCAAGGCACCCCTGAAGAACTCGGAAGGCACCTCCTTCTGTTGGCATTCAGTTCCAAGCCTTCACTACTCTTTCAGTAAATTAATTATTTCTAGTCTTCCTTTTGAATACACTGGCACCTACATCTGCATGGGGCACAGTAGCGTTGTTTGGGTCAGCAAAAGGAACCGCAGTCCAGAAGTATGCTGGATGCTGCAGGTGCCTCACGCAGTCTGGTGGTATGAAGGGTAAATAATATATTGCTTTCCTAGGTAGCCCTGTTTAATTTTGTTAACTAGCATAGCCAGCCCGAGTGGGTGAAGCGGGTTGGAGTAGGATGACTTCAAGGTGGGGCGTTTCGTCAGGTTGTTGGATCTGCAATAAAGTTGGTTTTATTTCAGTAACGTGCGGCCTGTCACTTTTATGGTTCTCAGTGAAAGGAACGAGGATGCACTTATGGGCAGGCACCCAGGACTTTCTTTTGGGACTGCTTGGAAGATGTGGCTGCTTGGAGTGGTATTATTTTCAAGATCTTCTACAACTTTACCCTTTAGTACAACTGTAATTTTAATCCTTCATCCCACTGAGCGTCACCTTCCTGTACAAATTCTTACCATTCTCCATGAACCATCAATCTTCGCTTTGCAGCCCTGCCCAGTGCCACAGAGCATTTTCAGCAAAAAAGTCCCTGCTAGGTCCTGTTTTCATTTCACATGAGCACCACAGCCCCATTCATTTCTATTGCCAAGCCATGCTTATGGAGGCCTACAAGGAGTCCATTAAAATACAGCTTACCCATAAGAATAAACAAGGCACTGGAGCACATGCACACAAAAAAAGAAGTTATTCTGGAAAGGCTGTGTGGGGCCAATCAGGGCCACAAAGCAAAGTTCACTAGATTGAAGAGGAGGGTATGGAGTTTGCATGTTCTCCCTGTGCCTGCGTGGGTTTCCTCCGGGTACGCCAGTTTCCTCCCACACTCCAAAGACATGCTGGTAGGTTAACTGGATCCTGTCTAAATTGTCCCTAGTATGTATGAATGTGAGTTAGGGACCTTAGATTGTAAAGCTCCTTGAGGGTAGGGACTGATGTGAATGCACAATGTATATGTAAAGCGCTGCAGAAATTGACAGAAATATACAAGTACCTGAAATAAATAAAATAAAATTTGTCCGGGTGGGCAGCCCTTTGGGGCTCACACTGCCTTTGTTTAAAATAAAAAAAATACAATTAAAAGGGTGCATTAATGAAAACACAGCTGCATTATTGTGCGTTTTATACCTGCTTGGAGTACAGCTTTAAAGTGATTGCAAAGTCTTGTTCTTTTTCCTATTAAAATAACAAACATGTCACATACTTACTTTGCTCTGTGCAGTGGTTTTGCACAGAGCAGCTCAGATCCTTCTCTTCTCGGGTCCCTGCCTCCTGTTGAGTGCCCCCACAGCAAGCAGTATTCAGACACGGAGCTGCGGTTCAGCCCCATCCCCTCTCTCTCCTCACTGACTAACTGACTTTGACAGCAGCAGGAGCCAATGGCACCACTGCTGTGTCTCAGCCAATCAGGAAAGAGTCCCAGATGAGGCATTCGTGGACAATCGCTGGATCGAGAGGGAGCTGCACACAGAAGGCTTTTTATCTTAATGCATAGAATGTATTAAATAAAAAACCTGCTGACTTTACAATCACTTTAAAGCTGGTTTTAATATACCAAATAACCATGACTTGGATGAACTTTAGCCTTTTTCAACCTTCCGATGTTAAAAAAAAAAAAAAAAAAAAAAAAAAAAAAAAAAGAAAAAGAAAAAGAAAAAAAAAACCACAATGTTATAAATAACTAGGCTAGTAAAATAACTACAGCAGCACAATATCCAAGCAAGCGAATATGGCTACTTTAAAACACTACTGTGCCTAGGATCTTGACAAAACTAGAGGGCCAACCTTCAACAAATGTATTCTAGATGTGTGTATGGCGCGTCTCAAGAGGATGATGCAAAACAATGTTTAAATGTATATAAATGATACTTTTAGGAATTATTTGATCTCTGGGATGCTTGAAGGAAAGATGATTGCCCACTTAGGGCTAACAAAAATGTCTAGAGCTTTCTGCAGTATTTCCGATTCCAATGAGGTAAAAAGTTACTTTTTTTTTTTTTTTTTAAACTTTAAGGCTATTGTGGTATTGTTGGCATGAAAGAGTAAGTTCTAAGAATAGGACAAAGACATTATGAATAGTGGTAGGGAATAAAGGCAAGCAGGAAGCCACAAGTTCAGAGAAATCTGTGATAAGAGAAATGTGTGGGCTGTCATTGCTCATCTTTGCGCTTGAAAATGCTTTCTGCCCGACTATCAGTCTGCTTCAAAAGGTATCAATGCTTTTTGGGTCGCTCTATACATATGCAAGCAGATTGAGAGTTCTGACTTCATTAGCTGCATGCATTTTCATGGTTTAAGACCCTTTGCTGCTTACTGTACAGCCCTTTGGGCCCTTGCAGACCATAGACTGTTTTATCTTGCCTAGATGCTTGCTCAGACAAGTGAAGGTAACATATTATTTAGACTGGGTTCTAGTAGTTAAATGGCTTGTTTTATTTCTTTCCTACAATCTTTCCTTTTTCTGTGCTATCCTTCACTTTATATTTTGTCGCCCTACGATCTTTTATAATAATGAATCTTCCTGACAGAATGAATCACAAATGTGGAAGCCTTGATTTGTAAATGGGCTGTAATAGAAGTGATCTCTAGCAGTCTCCTATAATGTTATGTCTCCAATCTGTGACTGCCCAGTTTCCAACAAGTCTGATAGCATGTTTGCAGTCATCTCCTGTTGCCTTTTTGCAATGTCTGAGATTGCATTGACTGTGATGTGCGGCCCTTTACTGATGTCATTGGCCACACTTGAGGCCCCCTGTGCCAAGAACCGGTCCCGCCACTGCTCTCAGAACACCACTGATCTAAGACGACTAACGTATTGAAGACAGAAAACAGCTAGGCAACCAGTAACTTTAGAGGGAATCCAGAAATGGTGGCCTCATATTTCTTTCTCGAAGCACATGTAAACTCGAGAGGAAATTTTCTAAATTGGAGCAGACAGAATCTGGAGCAGTTGTGCATGGCAACCAATAAGATTCTTTCAGTTTCAAAGCTTAAAGCGTTTGTTACTCCAACACTTCACATTCCTGATATGCTGTACCATGTACTTGTATGAAAAAGTATCCTGTTCTCTTTGTATTGCTTCCTCTATGTGACATCCCTGGGTGTTCCTGCCAGTCCTTGTGCTTTCCTATTAAAAATTGACCACACACTAAGCAGGAGAGCACACCGTGGTCAGTACTCTAGCTATGCTGGGAACTTAGCTTGCTCTCCTCCAATGATCAGACTTGTCCTGACACCAACCCTCCAGGTCCCCCCTCCCGCTGCAAAGCCATTCACTGGAAAGCTCAGTGTTCTGCTGCTTTTCCTCCCTCCAGCTCTTATGCAGCTGAGAGCACAAGGAATGTGATCATTTATAAAAATAGGAAAAAAGGGTATTTATAATTTTTTATAATCCACACAAAAATGTTTTGCCTTTCATTTCGATTTTAAAACGAAATGGGTTGTTTTACAAGGTGATCGTTTACAATCACTTTAACTAAACAAGCTAAAGAAGATTTTTTTTTTTTCTCACTCCGCACCACTATCATTCACAAAAAACCTTGTATGGTTATTTTTTTTTGTATATTGGATAATGTACAGAGGAAGGGTGGTGATGTCAGCTCATTGATTCCTGCTGTTTTCAAAACCACTCACATTACTCCATGTCACCACCATGCATTTCCTTAATCAGGTGCACTTTATAGGGATAGAAATGATGGCTTCTAGTAATTTGATGACCATGGCTCTAGAACTTTTGGAACACCATGTATATGTTAATGGTTTTTATGTACATACAGTTTTCTAAAAGATTTAAATGTGAGTCTGTCATGTTCAACAAAGTGGGTCAGTAGATGCCTGTGCATTTAGCAGCAGAATGAAAAATCGGGGCTTAGTGTAGTGTGACCTAATAATGGTTTAGAGCCACGGCACTATTTACAGCCTGGGTCTAGAATATAATGCCCTGCCCAGACGCACAGGAACTGTGCACAAACCAGTAATGTTACAGTAGCTGGACATAAAAGGTTCACCTTAAATTATAACTAAAGGCAAAACATTTTTTTTTTTTAGTATTGGATAGAGTGGAGAGGGATTAGAATGCCTGTTTTTTATTGCTGTCTGTGCCCCCGTTAGGGAGCTTCACCCTCTCTATTTATCCTGTTTCCAATTATCATTGCAAGTGAAAGTAAAAGAAAACCCCAAATTTTGGGTTGTCCCCAGAAAAGTAATAGAGGGGAAATCTTCCAATAGGGACGCTAGTTCTGGTGAGCTGGGGGTCCCCAATTAATTTCCTTAATTTGCTGATATTTCCTCTTTCTTCCTGTTTGGCTATGGGACAGAAAGTGAAAAAAAATCTCTCTGATGGGCGAAAAAAAAAAATTGACAGGGGTTATGCTCTATCCAAAATGGAAAAAAAAAAAAAAAAGTTCTGCCTTGAGCTCTACTTTAAAAGTAAACCTATGCTCCATTTGGAACTTTAAAGCTTAACTCCAAGGACTGAACCCTCCATTGGATTTCCTGCACTGGCTGCTAAAAGGAGAGCGAGCAGAGCCGAATGACTAAAACAAAATTAATTTATGTAGAGCTTCAATCACCACTACTATATATGGCTCGTTCTTTGTCAAAGCAATGCATTGAGCTCTTTAGGATCAGAATTACTAACAAACCAAAGTTAACCCTTTTGTGTATTCTTTCTGCTTTCATCAGACAGGATAACTGCAAAAACTGATAACCTAGAGGGGTGCTGGAACATTAATATCTGAAGCAACTCAGAGAGAGCAAACGTGCGCCATTTCCCAATTGGCCCTCATTTTGCGGGAAAAAAAAAAAACACAGCTGTGCTAAAAAGCCTCTGCCAAATATTCACAGCACAAAAGTGGGCAGGAATCTGCAGTAAACAAGGTCTCAAAAATTCTAGCAGTATGAAAAGCTGAATGGCAAGGGTCTTTTACTTACTAAAGCTGCAATATGATTTACAAGCATTTTCACTAGAATTTTCTCTTGTACGCATCAGACCTGTATGTCTTTACCAAACATACAGATATGAAATTCATTCCCCTATAAGCAAGTCTATACTCCATCTAATGTCACTGAACTGTAGGCTCAGGAAAGGTAGGCAGGCAGCTTGCACCTCTCATGTAACCTTGACCCAGTCACACTTCTAATAGATGTCACAGCAAACAAATGTGGGGAAGCAGCGGAGAGCAGGGTAGAGGCTGGATCTCAGACAAATGAATCCATCACTGGGAAATAAAGCAGGCTGTTTGTTCTCGTGCTTTACCCAGGGTGCCCTTGTCCAAACCGGCTGCTGTTCTCCTGTCAGCATCTGAGGACGGATGGCAAGCACAAAGCACTTACGTATTCCAGTCACCATGGACTGTCATACATTATCGGCATCTGGGTATTTGCAATTTAAAGGCAACAACGCACACAGTTGAAGAAAATGTAAACGTCTTGGTTTTATTTATTTATTTTTCTTTTCTTGTCGTCCCTCCCCAGACAGCAACTCAATGAAAATGTTGATTGCATCCTAACTCAACACATACTGTAACATTATCCCAGAGCAATTTCTAAAAAGAAATCCCTTGCTGTAAAAATACATTTGCGATCTCAACCAGCACAATGTAGTAGAGGGATAATCACAGAATGTTGCAGGAGAAGTTTAATTTACTGAAGTTCACTGGGAGGGTAGAGCTGGAAAGATATCTCGATTGCATACCTTATAATGCATAATAATCTAGTGGTAAATGGAACCCAATTAGCAGCTCTCTATAAACAAAGGAGACCTGGGGTGGAATGACCCTTCACATAAATTGAAAAACAAACAACAATCCTACTGTTTGTGAAAGTCCAATGATTCAAATAGGCACACGTGGAAAAATTATAATTATTAAGAATTGTGCAATTTTCCTAAGTCTGCATCAGAAAAAAAAAAATCCCCCAAAAGACATTAAAATGTATCAATACCCAAAACTTTTTTTTTTTTTTTTTTTTTTCTAGCTAGAATAGGGAAGTGTCCCACTGTATGAAGGAATGTAGCCACCCTCTCTTGCTCGATCTTACTATCTGGGGTTTGGTAGTGTGCATAGAGCAGTGGCTATGATTGCAACCAACTTGCGCTACCTGTTCCAAACAGAAGGGGGGGGGACCAAAAAACAAACGTTTCGGTGCTCATGGGGGCTGTTACAAGGTGACATATAAACAGAGTAGGAAACTAATGAAAAAGATTACAGGGCCATTTGAGTAGTGGATGTGTAGAGATTATGTTTAGAGAATAATGTTGCTTAGTATGACTTCAAAAAACAAAACAAAACTTTTGTCTCGGTTGCAGTCTGCTGGAGAGATTCTCCTTCCTGTCTTGGGGGCAACCTCTTTACCAGACAGGAAACTATGGAATGTTCAACATCCAAGCCTCCCATGGCAGTAAAACCTGAGTTCTAATCTTTCCCCACACTTCCGGGGTGCTCCCCGAAAGCTGGTCTTGAAAAATTGTATGTTAGTGCAAATAAAGTATCACGGACAGTACTCAATTGGTTGTCGCCCACTCTATTATAAACCAGTTTTTAGTATATTAACCCCTATATAAAATGTATAGTATTTGCAAATCCAACCACCAAAATCTCATCCAAGCTTAAAAAATTTAATATTTTTTTAAATCTACAGATTTCATTAAAACAATGCTTGGTCATACTGCCATGGAGGTCTGTGTGTAGGTACTTCCTGTTATAGAGCAACAATGCTGTATTCCTGTTCCCCAATAGAAAGCAACCAGTCACACTGGCTTCCAATGGGAACCACAAGTGATCATTTTAACACACATTATGCAGGCATGGATCACTGTTGTCATTACGAGGAAGACTGTCCTGAAAAATACAATGCAGCCATTGCTGGAGAGCATGTAGACAGGGAACAGCTGGAAAGAGGCTGCAGAAGATCAGCAAATCCATGGTGCACCAAAGGATACAAAAATGTGAAAACAATATATTTTTACGATAAAGTTGTATTTATTTATGATACAAACTAAATGTCATACATTTAGAGTTTGCATCTACTTTAGGAGATCTAAAAAAAAAAAACTCTACTACTAGAAACTGTAGAAAGCTTTTATTTTAATCAAAATTCTTTATTAACTACACTGCCCGGGTGTGTGTTTTGCTTTATAGAGTCCACTGCTAATTGTGTATTGGGTCATAAGTGGACAGGTAAATGGCAGCTGACTTTGTACCAGCCTTAGAAATTTTCCAAGTCTGTTCATTTAGCACAGTGAGGACTTATGGGGCTGTGGGACATGGATAAAAAGTTCTGCGATCATTCTTGTCCCTTTCAATATGTATATACTTGTAGAAGAACAAAGACCCAATCTTTCTGCTTATCCTGCAGCATCTGCACGGTTATCACCCTACTGCATACATTGCCCCATGCTCACCTAGAGGAGGAACCACTCCAAAGGCATTTTGTAGTACAAAAAGATGAAAAAGCCTTCAGAAGTGAACGCTGCACCTGCTTCAAAGGCACACAAAGTCTGTGGAACACTAGAATGGGGAATCTCAGAGCTGCGTTTTGGGTCACTAAACACTGACCTGTTCTTCATTTCCCCTTCAAGCTATTACGCTATTCCCCGATGTCAACGGGCTACAGCAAAAGATCAATATAGTTACACAATACAAAGCGTTATCAAATTTGAAAACGTCAGGTAATATTAGCCCAGCGTTAGCCAAAATGTGATTTTGGAAAATGATTGTTCTCCAACACACGTATGTGGGGAAAGAGAGCAATACTCCTTCTTTCCTACGCTCACCTGATGCGGGCACACAGAACTACTGCACGGAAAAAGGTACATCCAATGTTACCCATATTGGTAGACTTTTTTCAAAGGAGATTAATAGTTGTGTGGATTTCCATTAATGGATGCTAAAATCATTCAAATATAGGTGTATAACTTACATTCCACTCCTGTGTCCCTAAAGTAAAACTTGTCATAAAAGAAACAAGGGAGTTGTCATTGTTAACCTCCCCTTCTAAAAAACAAAGTGGCTGCCATGCTGACCCTCTTGTTTCAGTACTTTAAATCACTAACCTAGGACAAGTATGCAGAGAAGGACTTCAATGCCAAGCCTGCCTTTTTATGATCCGCATACTTGGTATAGTAAAAGTAAAAAAGAAAGAGCCAACAGAAAGAAAAAATAATACTTTCAGCCAATCAGGAATGAGGAATAATGACACTGTATCCAGGTACTGAACAAGCAGACTTTGAAACTGAACTTTTGCACAAAGTTTTCCCAGCAGCTAGCTGGAGCAAGAAAGAAAGAAAAAAAATGCTTATGACAGTCCCTATGCATAGGTAGGGATTAAGATAGGACTGCAAGAAAAATAGTATTACAAAATATGTATTGTTTTACAAGGTTACCTCGCCTTGTAAAACAATACATTTAATTTATAATGGGAACTTAAAGCAAAATATTTGTTTATACATAAAAAAAGGGGAAATAAGGGATTTGTAATGTTTCTTTTTTTTTAAGTGATCACATACCATCTGTTTTCAGCTGCATAAGGATCAGATAGAGCTAAGGGAGGAGAAACAGCAGCACTCTAATCTTCACAGTGAATGGCTGTGAGGGAGGGGGGGGGGGCATGTCAGCACAACTCTGATCATTGGAGGAGAGCAGGCTGAGTGCTCAGCACAGCTAAAGAACTGACCACCCTGTACACTCCTGCCTAGTGTGGTCAGTTTGCAATATGAAAGCAGAGCGACTGGCAGGATCACAGGTAATTCACACAAAGCTATAGAGATATATTACAAATAGAACATTTTCATTCAAGTACATGGTACAGCAGGCACATACCAGGAATATAAATGTTGGGCTGACATATTCCTTAAGCAGAATTCTGAGCAAAAAATGCATCGGTTTAGAAGACACGACTAGGAATGCTACAGGTTTGCTCATGGCCACATCAGTTAGGTTCCCAGCTGATCATTCTTTACGGAATGCAGAATAAAAAAAAATTTCAGCCAATATCAATGTCCCTTACATGATAAAACTGGCCCCAAGAACATCTAACTGCTCTCCCATCACTCTCCTTCATCAACATGTACAGCTGGTTAATACAAGATCACATGGTAACAAGAATTCCTAGAAAATAAAAATGTTCAATGGTGCCCACACATTCAACCACTGTACAATATCTAAAGATCCAAATTAAGACATCTCATTCTATAAGGTTGCATGCAATGCTTAGTGGCAATGACTTGGTTAAATATGCTCTTGTATAAAAGGTGTGCGACACTGAAGATTAGAAGTTTAATGCAAGTCGCTTTATTTTCAATATTTTAGGCTTTCATATCGAACTGGACAAGACACCGCAAACTGCGACACATGCAGGAACAGCGCATGTATTATTTACAGGTAAGAGGCAGACATTTAAAACTTGTGGGAACCTTGAAAATGCCCAACGATGATTGTAATTGTATAGCTAAGCAATAAAAATAGTTTAGTAAACTGCAAAGTCAGTCATTTTGTTTTCGAAAGGAAGTATGTTTAATTAACTTAGAGACCAAGTGACATCACTAAAACATTCATCACGTTGCAGAGATCCAGGATGTGACTCAAACTAACCATAGAATGTGAATATTGATTGGGCAGCTTTGATAGCCAGCATAAGGCTTGTCTGTTACAGTTAAATCAGCATAGATTGTATATTGCTAGAATTAGCTTCATTGATAAACTGCTGACCCATAAAACACTAGATATTAACTTTTTACTGAGAATGGGACATGGTCAAATCGTTGCACAGATATGCATTCTCATAAAACTATAAACAGTGTCATAACTATACCCATAACAGCCCAAGCTCCCGATATGGGATCTGGGGGTTGGAGGGGGCTTCATTAACCACTTAAGCCCCGGACCATTTCGCTGGCCAAAGACCAGAGCACTTTTTGCGATTCGGCCCTGTGTCGCTTTAACTGACAATTGCGCGGTCGTGTGACATGGCTGCCAAACAAAATTTACATCCTTTTTTTTCCCCACAAACAAAGCTTTCTTTTGGTGGTATTTGATCACCTCTGCGGTTTTTATTTTTTGTGCTATGAACAAAAAAACCGACAATTTTGAAAAAAATCGCATTTTTTTTTTCACTTTTTGCTATAATAAATATCCCCCAAAAATATATAAAAAAACATTTTTTTCCTCAGTTTAGGCCGATACATATTCTTCTACATTTGGTAAAAAAAAACAAAAAAAACCCGCAAAAAGCGTTTGATTGGTTTGCGCAAAAGTTATCGCGTCTACAAAATAGGGGATAGTTTTATGTCATTTTTATTAATAATTTTTTTTTTATTAGTAATGTCGGCGATCTGCAATTTTTATCGTGACTGCGAAATTATGCAGGACACATCTGACAATTTTGAAACATTTTTGGGACCATTGTCATTTTTACGGCGATCAGTGCTATAAAATTGCACTGATTACTGTAAAAAGGACACTGGCAGTGAAGGGTTAACCACTAGGGGGCTAGGAAAGGGTTAACTGATTCTAACTGTTAGGGGGCGTGGCTACGAGTGACACGTCACTGATCACTGCTCCCGATCACAGGGAGCTGTGATCAGTGACAGTGTCACTAGGCAGAACGGGGAGATGCTTGTTTACATTAGCATCTCCCCGTTCTTCCTCTCCGTAAGATGATTGCGGGTATCCACGTGGACAGAGTCCACGCGACCTGCGATCCGACTCACGGAGCTCCCAGAGGGCGCGCCCGCAAGCCGCCTCTTAAAGGGCAACGTACAGGTACGTGATTCTGCCTGTACGTGCCCTTCTGCTGCAGTATATCTGCGTGAGGCAGTCGGGAAGCGGTTAAAAAAAGCTGTTGAGGCATATTAAAGGGATAGTTCATCTTATAAAAAAAAAAAAAAAAACCCTATGCAGTCTATGAACATCATTCCATAACGCTAAATGAATCTGATTTTAAAAAAATATGCATTTATGGTCTTCCCATAGGCCAACTGTACATTGAGCAAAGGCTGCCCCAACTGCTTCTGATAGTTGACACAGCTCCATCCTGTCCTCTTCTCAAGGACCGGTCAGCTGTCAGTAAGAGTGCCCCCTAGTGGTACAAGAGTGGGTGCTGTCCTGAGCCCCACACATGGGCAGCACCATTTATTGTTGCCACAGATTACAACAGCACCTACAGCACCCACCCTCCCGTCACAGCTGCTGAGCTCATCTGATCAGCAGAGAGCACAATGGCATGTGTGGGGCTCAGAAGGAGGACAGCACTTGTGCACGAACGGTCCAGGCACAATTAGCTTACAAGTATGGGAAGAGCAGAAATGCATACTTTCAAAAGAATTTAAAATTATGGAATGATGTTTGTGAACTGTATACAGTAATGTTTTTATAAAGGAGAATCAACTGTCTTGTCCAAGTCTGCAGAGCAGTCTCATCACGATAGTGAAAGATCCCCCTTGCCTTATCGGTTTTGTGTGGATTTATTGTCCTCCAGATATCTTCTACAGCCCGACCCTTCTAAAAGGAACACCACATGCCCAACACAGTATTCCTTAGGCTCCTCGACTAAAACCTCAAAGATAGCTGAGGCTTGAAGTTCTGAAAAATAGCAAGAGTTAAAAGAAGTTTGTATCAGAGTTAAAGAGGAATAACTACATATATGTTGTAGCTACTCTGTTTTTTTACGGACTTGCAGACTACCCTTTTTTTTGCAATTGCTGGCTGTAGCAATAGGAGGGCTTAAAGGAGTTGTAAAGGCAGAATGTTTGAATTGTATGCATTAAGATAAAACAACCTTGTGTGTAGCAGCCTCCCCAGCACCCCCTAATTACTTACCCGAGCCCCATCTCTCTCCAACGATGTCCACGAGTGTCTTAGCCACAAGGGACTCTCCTCCTGATTGGCTAAGACACAGCAGCGGCGCCATCGGCTCCTGTGGCTGTCAACAAAGCCAGTTAGCCAATCAAGGGAGAGAGTGGCGGGGCCAGGGCTCCGTGTCTGAATTTTCTCAGTTTGGGTGCCCCCATAGTAGAGCTACACGATTAATCGTTAAGAATCGTTATCGTGATTTTTTTTTTCCCCCCGTTGCGATCTTGAAAAAAGTATTTCTCGATTCTTTCTATATAGAGAATTCTCTCTGCTCTGCTAAAGCCAACAGCCGTCAAAAGAAAGGGGAAAAGAAAAACAAAAAAAACTGGGCAGTCTGCCAAGAATCACAACATTCTTTACCGATGGAACTTAAGTATAAACATTGTAACAAGTTGTCCTTTAGATCAAAGGAATATACTTTGGTGTGTAAATGAGGGAAGTTTAACCACTTAAAACACTAAACCTTTTTCTGACATTTTTTTTTTTTTTGCTAGAAAAGAACCCCCAAACATATATATATTTTTTAGTAGAGACCCTAGAGAATAAAATGGTGGTTGTTGCAATTCTGTCACACTGTATTTGCGCAACAGTCGTTCAAATTAAATTTTGGGGGAAAAAATTACCCTTTAATGAATTAAAAAAAACAAAAAACTAACCAGTAACAGTTAGCCCAATTTTTTTGGTATAATGTGAAAGATTTTACGCCGCGAGAATCATGAGAGAATCGTGATTTTTTTATTCTGAGCAAAAAAATTGTGATTCTCATTTTGGCAAGAATCGTGCAGCTCTACCCCATAGCAAGTTGCTTGCTGTGGGAGCACTCGACAGGAGGGAGGGGCCAGGAGCAGCGAAGAGGGACCCGAGAAGGAGGATGATCTGGGCTGCTCTGTGCAAAACCAACTGCACAGAGGCGTTAAGTATAACATGTTTTTTTTTGTTTTTTGACTTTACAATCACTGTAAGCTGTGTATGCATGTAACAAAATTTGGCAGGTTTAGCAGAAACCAGATGAGTTTGAATCTGTGCGTAGCACTCTCTGTTCAACAGAAGCCGATCGTCAGACTGAGGTGGTTGTGGTGGGTGGTGGTGGGGGCACTACTGTCAGCATAAAATAGCACAGCGGGGGGAGATTCCTGTATTCACATCGCTTGTATAGATGAAGGAATCTGGAATTTTTTTAATTTAGTTTTTTCCTTAAGCCCGCTGGTTGATTGAAAAAAAAAAAAAAAAAAAAAAAAAAAAAAACAACTTGCAGTGTATACCCAGCTGTAGAATCTGTACTAAAGCCTTGAGCACATAGGCTGAAAATCTGACAAAACCAGCCAGTTCAGAAGGAACTGTGTGGCCCGTGTGTACAGCTTGTCTGTTCTATAGAAGCCAATCTAACGACCAGCTTTTGTCAAGTGGGCATGTTGGAAAACCAACATCTAACTCATATCCAATCAGCGCTGGCAGCCAGTGATCAGTGTGTTCTGGCAGGATGGAGGGTGGGGGGACCCACTGTCAGAGCACAAAGGCGCAGTGGGGGAGCTCGCCACACTTGCATCGCTTCAGCCCGCTCTTTTGAGCAAAAAACATCACTCTAGTATGTACCAGGCCCTGAGACCTGATATGCTAAAGAATTGCTAAGCTATTGAGGGCAGAGTAATAGTTAGCTGATAAAGAGAACTGCTGAACTTCCCTTTTTTCTTTGTTTGAAACATACTTTATGTTAAAAGTAGAACTATAGGCACATTTTTTTTTTTTTTGGATAGCGTAAGGGAGGGTTATAACTCCTTTTAGATTTTTCTTTGTTATCTGTGTCCTATTGGGGTATTTCCCTTAACTTCCTGTCCCAAAACCAAAACAGGAAATCCCTGAAAATTAGGGGAATCCTTTACTTTCAATTATAAAAGATAAACAGGAAAAATAGAGAGGGTGAATCTCCCTAAGGGGATACATACAGCAATGAAAACTGACAGGTGTTATAATCTATCTCCACTCCAAAACTAAAAAACAAAACAAAAATAAAAGCATAGTTTTGCCTTTATTCCCCAGCTCAAAAAACAGAAAAAAAAACGCCACAACTCTAAAGACACTAAATCAGTATCCGCTCAGCAAAGTGGACAGGAATATTTATGGCAATATCACTCAAATAAAAGGTCTCCAAGGGACAAAGAAGGCACGCCTAGCACCCACTCTAGCAACAAATAAAAGACTAAGAAACAGTAGTGACCCAATACCAAAACAGCACAGCTGCAAATGAAAAGCAGTGTCTAAGAAACCCAGAGAATTACCATGCATTAGTAGGAGGGCAATCAAGCCATATGTCCCATACTTTGTTACCTTTTGTCTCACCCACCAGACAAGTAAGTGGCCCTGTAAAGGGGCACAACAGTATTGATCAAAGATTTCCAGAAATTCAATGTGGGGGTCATCCTTCCATTTCCATTTTAGGGTGATGCCCTTAATTATACTTAACGTGATTGTAAAGGCTTGTTTTTTTTTTAAACAAACGTGTTATAGTTGCCTCCTCTGTGCAGTTGGTTTTGCACACAGTGGCCTGGATCCTCTTCTTCTCGGGCCCCTCTTTGCTGCTCCTAGTCCCCTCCCTCCTTTGAGTGTCCCTCAGCCAGCAGCTTCCTACAGGGGTCACCCAAGCTGAGTCAGAGCTCTGTGTATCCATTTAGACACGGAGCACCGACCTGGCCCCGCCCCCTCTTTCCCCTGATTGGCTGACTGACTTTGTTTGACAACTGCGGAAGCCAATAGCATTGCTGCTCTATCTCAGTCAATCAGGAGGAGTGTACTGGATGGCTGAGGGCATTGTGGACATCGCTGGAGAGAAAAGGAGCTCAGGTAGGTAACTGGGGGGTGCTGGGGAGCTGCTACACACAGAAGGTTTTTTATCGTAATGCATAGAATGCATTACGATAAAAAACCTGCCTTTACAACTCCTTTAAAGATCAGTGACTAAATTGTCACTGACAATTGCCACCTGACAGCACTGTCTGGTGCCACAGATAGATGTCACCAGAGGCCTCATCAGTTTTGCTGTGGGGCCCTATGATCTGTAGGTATGCCCCTCATTTGTGTGTGTATTGTACGCAAGTATGGAGGGTTTAGATCTTGTGTCAAGATTTCATCATCGTCTGTGACCCTAGCTGAAATTGTTTTAATATCCAACACTTCCAGAAGTGTTGACATGTTTGGTTACCCCCCCCCCCCCCCAATGCTATTTGGTTCAACCAACAAACCCTTATAAATCTACAAGACAACAGTGACTAGGGGGCTAGCAAATTAAACCAGAGCCCAGCAGGGGACGTGAAAACACATCTGGAGGTGAATTAAATGCTGAAGGTTCCACAACCACAATAGCAAAGATCATCAGTGTGGATGGTGGGGTGCTCAAGTAGTAGGCTTTTATTTGAGCAACAGCGTCCCATTGAAAACTGTTCGGGGCTTTATTGCTGTGTGTGTCCCCTTTTGATATTTGACTTTACCGCCCCCGTGTGATCACTCAGGCAAGAAGTGAGAGAAACAGGAAAACCTGCCAGGAAGGTGCAGAGTTAAAAAAAAAAAAAAAAAAAAAAAAAAAAACACGAGTTCCTGATCACAACCCACTTGCGGGGAAAAAAAAAAAAAAATGAATAACCTACCACCACAGTTCAGATCAATGAAAATTTGATTATCTGCTCAAGGTTACTGAATTCTAAACCTTGCTTTTGCCTAATTAAAGGAGAACAAGAGCAAATATTAGCATCTAAAACAACCACATAACTGCAACATATTGTCAGAAAACCACAACCCTTAGTGTTCCAAATACTTGGAAAACATGATCTAAATAAATCATTTGCAGCCTTCTTGGGTTTACTTTGAACAACCAAAGTCAGCACAATATTATATTTAATTTTGAATCTATACATTTCTCTTTCTGCTATAAAACGTACCCAATTTAAAAAAAAAAAAAAAAAAGTAAAAAAATATCTAATTTCTTCATCAATTTAGGCCAGTATATGTTCTGCTACATATTTTTGGTAAAAAAAAAATCCCAATAAGCATATATTGATTGGTTTGCACAAAAGTTATAGCATCTACAAACTATGCAATATTTTTATTTATTTATTTTTTAATTTATTTTTTTTTGCTAGTAATGGCGGCGATCAGCGACTTATAGCGGGACTGCGATATTGCAGCAGACAAATCAGACAACTGACACCTTTTGGGGACCAGTGACATGAATACAGTGGTCAGTGATAAAAATATGCACTGTAACTGTACTAATGACACTGGCAGGGAAGGGGTTAACATCAGGGACAATCATGGGGTTAACTGTGTTCCCTGGGAGTGCTTTTAGTGTGGGGGGTGGTTGCACTGCGGGAAGACAGAGATCCGTGTTCCTTCTTAACAGAAACACAAGATCTCTGCCTTCCCTTGTCACAGAACGGCAATCTGCCTTGTTTACACCATTCTGCCTATCTCCCGAACGGTCTCCGGCGGAGGGCGTGCGCAGCCCAGACGTGCCAGATCACGTACCTAGTAAGTGATATTGTGCAAAGAGGCCGCCCTGTCTCAGTATATCTGTGTGGGGCGGTCGTGAAGAGGTTAATAAATCATCCCCATGTACAGAGGATATTAAAACACAATAACTTTTTTTTTTAATGCAAAAAAGCTCACTTTCACCAGACAATTATATCTCTATTTAACCCCTTCAGCCCTGGAAGGATTTACCCCCTTCCTGACCAGAGCATTTTTTGCGATTCGGCACTGCAGCACTGGTTTTGTTTGGAGCTTAATACCACTTTAAGTCCAAATAAACACTAAAAATTAACCATTAGTTGCTTTTTTTGGTCTCTTAAATTTACCATCAAGAGTTTTGTTATATCTGTTGATTCTGCAAGAAATCTAGTGTTGCCCTGTGTTCTGTTCTTTATGCTTCTGCTGCACTGCTATCACTGTTCATAGATCATTGCTCTGCAGAATACCCCCTCCCCAGTGTTATGGAGATGAGAAGTGAGGAGGTAATCTTAAAAAGCTCCATGGAGTGACAGCTGCTCCTTCATAGATAGTGAGCGTTGTCAGCCTGGGACAGAGTGGGGTTGATTTACTAAAACTAGAGAGTGCAATATCTGGTGCAGCTCTGCATAGATCAATCAGCTTCCAGATTTGATTTTTTTTTTTTTTTTTTTTGGCAAAGCGTAATTGAACAAGCCGATTGGCTACCATACATAGCTGCACCAGATTCTGCACTCTCCAGTTTTAGTAAATCCACCCCTACTGGCAAGATCACCAGGTAAAAAAAAAAAAAAAGGGCTGAAAAAAAAAAACCTAATGCAGCCACCACACTGTTCCGCAATGTTTTACATTTTGTTTAGAAACACTAACTACTTCCCACCCGGCCAATGTACATAAACGGCCGGGTGGGCGCTCTCTCCTTCTGAGTGGACGTTCAGGAACGTCCCTCAGAAGGAGCAGGATCGCCCGCGCAGCGGCGCGATCCCGATGGGCTCGTGTCACCCGGACACGGCGCATCTCGGATCGGCAGGAGGGCTCTGTGATTGGCCCTCCTGATTACATGACGGCCGTGTCCAATCACAGCCGGTTGCTAGGTGATCAGCTCTCCTCTCCTCACACAGAAGTTGTCGCTGAGAAGAGGAGATCGCTGCAGCCGACTGATGATCAGTGAGTTTGAGCCGTTTTTTACAGCTTTTTACTCACTGATCACCAACCTAGTGTCAACACACATGTCCCCATACAATGTAAAACACATACATGTCCCCACACAATGTCCCCAAAACACACATCCCCAAAACACATGTCCTCAAATAATAAAAAAAGCTGTCCCCCACATATGTCCCACTGAAATCACATGTCCCAATGGTAATCTGCACACATCTGTACATGATCATTTGCGTACATATGTCCGTGATCACACAAACCAATTATTATACACTTAACAGGATTTTTTTTTTTTTTTTTATCAAAAACATGTAGCAGAATACATTTTGGCTTAAATTTATGACAAAATTCGATTTTATTGGATTTCTTTTAAAACAGAAAGAAGAAAATAGTTTTTTTTCCCAAATTGCTGCTATTTTTGCGCTTATATCGCAAAAAAAAAAAAAAAAAAAAAAATGGATTCGTGAATAAATACCACCAAAAGAAAGCTCTATTTGTGCGAACAAAATGATAAAAATTTCATTTGGGTACAGCGTAGCATGACTGAGTAATTGTCATTAAAAGTGCGAGAGCGCTGAAAGCTAAAAATTGGTCTGGGAAGGAAGGGGGCGAAAGTGCCCAGTATTGAGGTGGTTAAATACCCCTCTCCCATTAGAGCCCTCCACATAAGTAAAAACATAAAAAAGGACCTGTGTAACCCATACTTTTCTTAAACATGTTATGACTATAAACTGTGGAGACGAACACAGGCAACATTCTCCTAAGCAAACTCAATAAGCTTAAAGGCATAGTTCACCTTTACCATAAAAAAAATTGCCTATGCAAGTAAGGGGTGCCTGTAGATAAAATGAAAGCCATTCAGCTTTTACCAAGGCTTAATAACACCCTTGGCTATAGGTGTTGGCTATATACAGCATCTCAAGAAAGTGAGTACACCCCTAAGTGAAAATGTCCAAATTGGGCCCAATTAGATATTTTCCCTCCCCGATGTTATTTGACTCGTTAGTGTTAAAAGGTCTCAGGTGTGAATGGTAAGCAGGTGTGTTAAATTTGGTGTTATCGCTCTCACTCTATCATACTGGTCACTGGAAGTTCAACATGCACCTCATGGCAAAGAACTCTCTGAGGATCTGAAAAAAATTATTGTTGCTCTACATGAAGATGGCCTAGGCTATTGGAAGATTTCCAAGACCCTGAAACTGAGCTGCAGCATGGTGGCCAAGACCATACAGCGGTTTAACAGAACAGGTTCCACTTGGAACAGGCCTCGCCATGGTTGACCAAAGAAGTTGAGTGCACGGGCTCAGTGTCATATGCAGAGGTTGTCTTTGGGAAATAGATGTATGAGTGCTGCCAGCTTTGCTGCAGAGGGTGGGGGGGTCAGCCTGTCAGGGCTCAGACCATACGCCGCACACTGCATCAAATTGGTCTGCATGGCTGTCGTCCCAGAAGGAAGTCTCTTTTAAAGATGATGGACAAGAAAGCTTGCAAACAGTTTGCTGGAGACAAGCAGACTAAGAACATGGATTACTGGAACCATGTCCTGTGGTCTGATGAGACCAAGATAAACTTATTGGGTTCAGATAGTGTCAAGCGTGTGTGACATCAACCAGATGAGGAGTACAAAGACAAGTGTGTCTTGCCTACAGTCAAGCATGATGGTGGGAGTGTCATGGTCTGGGGCTACATGAGTGCTGGCGGTGTTCTGCCGAGAAAGTTCCCCTCGGCAGATAAGGACCCCCCTCCACTGCGCAGGCACAGCGCTTGCGCAGTAGGAGCCGGCGGAAATAGCCGAACCCGAATAGAAGAAAAATCAGCTGTACACGGTGCCTGTAAGAGGGCCGCTCGCCACGCTTCGGGCATGGCCTCACTTCGCTCGGCACTTTTTTATTCTCCCTCTAGGTCCACTTGGATGGTGGGGTTTCAACCTGGACCCAGGGCGCAGGCGCCGTGTACAGCTGATTGAAGTTTTTCATCTTCGGCTATTTTCGGCGGCTCCTAGTCGTTCGTGCTGCGCCTGCGCAGTACAGGGGGGTCCTTATCCGCCGGGGGAACTTTCTCGGCAAGACACCGGCACTGGGGAGCTACAGTTCATTGAGGGAACCATGAATGCCAACATGTACTGTGACATACTGAAGCAGAGCATGATCCCCTCCCTTCCGAGACTGGGCTGCAGGACAGTATTCCAACATAACAACCTCAAACATACCTCCAAGGTGACCACTGCCTTGCTAAAGAAGCTGAGGGTAAAGGTGATGGACTGGCCAAGCATGTCTCCAGACCTAAACCCTATTGAGCATCTGTGGGGCATCCTCAAATTAGAAGGTGGAGGAGCGCAAGGTCTCTAACATCCACCAGCTCTGTGATGTCATCATGGAGGAGTGGAAGAGGACTCCAGTGGCAACCTGTGAAGCTCTGGTGAACTCCATGCCCAAGAGGGTTAAGGCAGTGCTGGAAAATAATGGTGGCCACACAAAATATTGACACTTTGGGCCCAATTTGGACATTTTCACTTAGGGATGTTCTCACTTTTGTTGCCAGCAGTTTAGACATTATTGGCTGTGTGTTGAGTTATTTTGAGGGGACAGCATATTTACACTGTTATACAAGCTGTACACTCACTACTTTACATTGTAGCAAAGTGTAATTTCTTCAGTGTTGTCACATGAAAAGATGGAATAAAATATTTACAAAAATGTGAGGGGACTGAAAATGGCATCATCTCGTCCTGCCTTGTTAATGGGACATTAAAGAGTCCTAGCTCTTACTGTTCACCGCCACCATCACAGGAGTGAGAGTGGAGGTGAACAGTAAGTGACAGTGGTGAGCAGGGAGCGAAGGGCGAGAGCCCGAAATGGCAATATGGAGTTCTGACGCTTTTCTGCTGAGAAAAAGCCCTGGGTGTAAGGTGGGCCATATTCAGCCCGTGTGTTGGACACATGCGCTTAGGAGATCAGATCTGCATATTGCCTTTAAATAAACAAAACTGGTTATATTTTGAGATCTCAACACATCTACTCTGAAATATCAGACCTGTTTTATATTAGAGTGATGTTCTTTGTTAAAAGACCAGAAAACCTAGTTTCTAAAACAATATTTATGGCAACCAATCAGAAAACCTTTTGTTTTTCAACCTTCGCTAATAATACTGCTTTCACCAATTTCAAAGTGTAAGTTTGTTATGTGTCCAACTACACAGAAGACCAAAAACGTACGTGAACTGCTATAAAATGACAAAGTATGCTTTTTTCCCCAATTATAATTAGCACATTATAAAGCTTAAAAAATCTAAACCTCTTAATTACATCTTCCCACAGCAGGGCACATGAAGTACCGGATTAGAACATCGTAGGAGTAATTATTCTGACTAGTGGATAGATAAATAAAATTCCAGATCAATAATATGCAACCTTTTCTGCATTACCATGGCAGCTGTTAGAGCCCAAGTCATTAGACCAGGAATGTCTCGTTAGAGGAGTCCATAAACATTGGCTTAGGATCTCTTTTTTTTTTTTTTTACATGATATGCACACTCTGCATAAAGATCCACAATGTATTACAGTGGAGTAGAGTTTAATTGATAAAGTGGCAGATTTTCATTACTGCTGCTCTATATCTCTGCACATCCCCTTGCCATTTAGACTGTTTACATAAGGACTATGGGGTGGATTTCTAAAGCCAAATAGGCTGTGCACTTTGCAAGGGAATTTTCTCTTAGCCATCATCCAATCATGTACAAGCACAAATATTCTTTTTTATTTACCTTGCACTCAATTAGGTATTTGCAAAGTGAATTTTGACCACATTCACTAAGCAAAGGGAAAATTCCACTGCAAAGTGAAAAGTCGAATTGCCTTTAAAAAAAACAAAAAACCCATTAGTGTAGCCCCATATTTCCCACTCTTTCCTGCTAAATTTTATTCAACTCTTATTTGCTTCAGCAAAGTGTTCACTGGCATCACAGGACAAGTGACATCAGGCCATTGACATAACCAGCATCGAAACACCAGGCAAACCGCTAAATGCAGAAATGAAGTCCATTTATAGGAGCAGATTTACCTGCCAACGTACTAGTATCTCTGTTCATCCAGTCCTGAGATTTGTACAGTCCTGTCTGGCAAGACCGGAAAGCCGATTTTTCTCTGCTAGAGTTTAAGCATAACTAAACAGGAGAAAAAATATGTAATACTGTATATTGGATGTTACCAGTCCTTAGAGAATGTGACTGCATTATTTTTCACACTAAGAACCTTCTTCGAAAGTACAGAAATACCCTATATTCTTACTTAATCCAGTGTATTTGTCACTTTTTGTGAGATGAACTGGGGCAAATCAATTTCTTGTGTAACCTACTAATCGCATCAGTCTTATCTAATGGAGATGGACAAAGGCAGACATGTTTGAAGTCCAACTTGGATGACAATCATGGATTTTTCAACAGATACAGTAGAGGAGGGAGCGTACCCACAAGAAAGACCTACAGGTCTTGTCCCACCCCTAGCATGTGACTGGACAGTGAAAAGATAAGCAGCAGACCAATGAGCTCTTTTCTCTATCACTCTGCTCCTATCAGAATGCTGTGTTAGCATTTTAGCACTGGAGGACAACTGATTGGCTCATTTTGCTGCTTCTCCCTCTGCCAGTCTAAACTCTGCTGTATGAGGGCTGTAAGAGGCTGCTGCAGATGATAAAAGGTTGCATCGATTGAAATAAAAAAGTTAATGATGCATAAAGAACAAAGAACTGCAATAATGTGTCTTTTATACTTGCCTTAAGTGCAACTTTAAATCCCACTATGGAAACCCTGTATCGAAAACTATGAAGTTTGTATGCTCTCCTTGTGTTGCTGAGGATTTCCTCAGGTATCAGGCCTCCTCTTTTAACCAACTCCTTACTAAAATGAACAGTGTGTGTGTGTGTGCGCGTGTATTATGGGGGTATTAGAATTACTTTCATCAGTTTCTGCCCTAGATAAACTTATGGTCTCTGTACTCTATAAATCACTAAGTAGCAGGATTTTTGCCTAGAGTTCTGCTTAAACTCAAACTGCATTGACGTTCCCCAATGGATATCGTCTGTGATTCCATTCCAGGAATAGGAGCATATGTTGGACTAAAACATTTTAAAAAAAGACTGTCTGATTTTCAATTTTTCGTCTTTTTTTTTTTTTTTTTAAATCAGTGAGTTAAGCAATGGCAGGCAGAAAGCTGTACTTTTTGATCTCACATTTAAAAGAAGGATCAGAACCGTGTGCAGCAATTACTGAGCATTAAATGTCAAAAGAAATATGTACACACTCAACACGAGTCCCCAAAACTGCATTAAACGTTAAAAGCTAAAAAAAACTGAGCTGTGTATGCTGTTTGACAACTTTTAAAAGGGACCTTAAATTTAGCAACCAGTTTATTTTTTTCTTCGAAGAAGCCCTGTACTGGGTGAAATACGGAAGTTGCCATTGGTGACCTCTCTTCCAAATGCTAAGTGCTTGATTGGCCCTGGTTTCAATGTGTTGACTAGACTAGAAATATCAGGGTAGCCAATGAAGTGAGCCCACGTTCACACTGAGGGCGGGTTTGAAATCGTGCGAGTTCAGCTGAACTCACACGATTTCAAACCAGCATTTCAGTCCGACATCGGGGATGATTTGACAGATATCTGTCGCCCCCGAAGTCGCCAAAAGTAGTGCAGAAACTATTATTGCGAATTCAAAACAATGTTATTGATGGCAGTAGGCTTCGATGTGGTATGCGATTTGACATCTCAAAATGGCCCAATGTGAACATTAGCTCAGAGGAATATCAGCTATCACTGGGCTCACAAGACAGCCAAGCACCTACCATTTTCTTAAGGCATTTCCTGTGATAGTCCACCTATTTCTCTCAGTATAAGTTTCCTTAAACGTACATATGAACCAAATCAATAAAATCTCATAAGGTGTAACATAAAAAAAACTCTGCAGCCTTGATTAAAAATAATCTTTGGTGATCTGCCATGAAGGAATAAGCAGGTACTTACTGTGGTACTACTGTGTTGACTGTGCTCATTATTTCTAGGTTAAATGTATTTTCTACTATGTGAGCTGCACAGTTTTGTTAATGTTGTACTGTTTGGTGGGTAAGAGTTAACTTTGCTAGCCAGGTTTTCTCGGGCTTTTCTGAAGAGTGCCACCCCCTGCTGGACAAAGCATATAAAAAAGAGATCTAAGTCAAGGGCTTGAGGTTGCTCTCACATGAGAAGAGAAGGAGAGGGCTGCTGAGGATGGAGTCACCACTTTGCTACTTTTACCACCCCTTGTGGGAGACTAGTCAGGGTTTCAAGGCATATGGACTTTGCTGCTAAATGGACTTTCTCGCCTAATCAAGGCCTGATCACCCCATGTGTCACCAGAAGGCATGAAAGAGGGCACTGTTAGAGATGGGGTTTGCAAGCTTGGCCCCCTCCCTAGCAAACGGTGCCCCACATACAGGCACCACCATGGCAGCACAGGGTATCCCATGTACCTAGCTGGAGGTGTCATAGAAGAGAAGTAGAGGGACTGAGAGGCCTTGGGAATGAAGAAGCTCTGGAACACGTGAGGAGATGATCTGTGTGCATCAGGGAGAAGTTTCATGTCACTGGGAGTGAGGTGACATGTTGGACTTTACTTGTGGAGTGGGGTACATGCTCCACAGTACTCACTTGGAAGTGCTACATCCATTGGTGGAGAGGTTATGGGAGAAAAACATACACAAAAAGTTAACTGTGCAAGAAGGAACAGGCTTGCTTCTAAGTCCAAGCGCTGCCTTAAAGGTTTCACGTGACCATAGGCTCAGCCTGTAAGCACAGGCATTAGCGAACACAAGTGAGTCCCCAATTTAACTTTTGTTAAGCCCCACCCACAACAGTCCCTGTTCAGGCACTTCTTGACACAAGGCGACAATGCTCTATATCTCGGTCTCCCAGTTGTGCGCCTACTTTTTAACTCGGTCACATGGGCAGATGGAGACTGTAAGGGCCTTTCAACACATTATGAAGGTGTGGTCCACTTTGAGAAATACAATGCAGTCACTACTGTTGTACAGGTACATAGCAGCACTGAGATGCAACAAATGATGAAAAACAGGTGAAGATAAGTATTTTATTAGATAAAAGATAGTAACCGTTTAAGAAAAACTAAATGTTATTCAAATAGGGTGTACATTTAGTTGAAATAAATCTTAAAATACAGAAATACTTTTAAACAGAGACAAATGCGCAAACTTTTTTTTGGGGGGTGAGGTTAGAAACGGGGATAAGTGGTGAAACACTAAGAAAGTTTCATTGCTATCCTGGTGACAATTGCACCTCCAATTATTTTCTTCATGGGCATCAGACATTAATCTTGCTCAATCTATCCAAAATATAAAAAAATAGGCTGGTACTAGGCATAAAATATATGCATAGCCCTTTTTGGGTGCTTGGCTGAGTGGGGAAGGATTAGAACCTTCAACAAGTGTTTATTGCTGTCTGTGTCCCTGCAAGGTTGATACACCACTTCTATTTATCCTGGAGATCATCGTCTCCAATAAAGTGATGGTAAGTACAAAAGGCTAACATTGTCACCAGAACATGAGGCGAGGGTAAATTTGTCAATGATGATACTTATGACAGCTAAGAGAGGTAATCCCTTTACTTTTTAGAAGACTTCTCTCATTGCCAGGATAAAGAAAGGAATCTTCCCCAGTTAGACACAGACAGCAAAAAATAAACTGACATTTTTAATCTTGCCTTATCTATCCAAAGTTTTAAAAAAAACAAAAACACAATTTTTTTTTGCTCTACATACATTTTTAATGATCAACTAATGTACATTTTGCTTCTCAAAACATGCAAGCCAATACTAATAAACTAATCAGCTTCTTTCCCATATATTTTACATTGCAGTGTTGAACTGGATTTCAAACAGCAAGAAGACAAACTCCAACCAGTGTTGAAAAAACTCCATCCCATTGAGGAAACTCAGGTTGCACCTTTGCCTTACCCTGCCGAGAGTTACACATCAACTCCCAAGCAAAAATCCAAAACAGAATCTAAAAAACACGGAAGATGGAAACTCTGGTTTCTTTAGCAAAGTCTGCTGAATACTGAGCCTTGGGCCATCTTAGGCACACGTGTGAAATCCAACAGTTCACTCAAAGGGATCTTGTTAACCTGATGTTATCAAGAAGTAAAATGGTTGGGCAGTATGCAGATACCTACTGTGCGTACCAAAAAGGCCTTTATACTTGCAACTCAACTCGCAGGAGCAAGGTATAAAAAAAAAAAAAAAAAAATTAAAAAATCACAACATGCCAACTTTTACTAGCATTTCAGTTTTGGGATACAAAATCTGGATATAAAATCTGAATTACCAAATGTGAAGAAAAAGGAAAAAAAAAAAAATATGGTTGGAAGTTTGAATTGCTTCCCTTTTTTCCTATTGGTTCAGCATAAGCAACACATATAATTTGCTTCCGGATTCTAAAGCCTTTATGTTTCAAATGAATAGCAGAAGAAAGATTATAGCCTTACAGTAGAAGGGGTCTTTCATTTTTAAATTTTCTTGTGAAATCCAAGCAGGGGATATGTGCAATTCTCAGCACATCAAAATCTGGAGAAAGCACAAATTTTCAAGTGGTCGGAGACCAGCGAAAATCTCAAAGGTGTGACTAAGTGTGTGTATTTGCCTTCCCGTGCTAAAGAATAATTGATTTCAGTCATTCTCATGCTAATTTTAAATGTTCTAGAGAAAAGACATTGAATCTGAGCAAGTGCAAAAAGCCAGTCATATCCCAAAGTCAGAACATGCCTTTAATCTCATTGTTCGTTGACAGGGTCAAGGCTACGGGACACTGTTTTCTTAGACCTAATTTCTAATGGTTTCCTACCCCAAAAAGCCCAAACTATTACAAATATATATTTAAATTCTAACTAAAGTTTCCTAACTGGAGTTGGAATATTGTTGGTCTGAAATTGTTTTTTATTCTGAAGTTTCAAATGCCATACCATTATACAAGAAGCCAAGATTTATTTATCTATTTATTTATTATCTATTTATTTGATCTTAATTTGGCACTATGTTTATTACAAATGGTCATACAAATTGACATTTTTTTCAATAAAAAATTATGATTTGGAGAAATGTAATATACATTATTCTATGTCAGTTAGTTCAAAACAGAAGTTATGTATATTTATATTTTTAACTAATTTGAAATTAAAGCAATTTAAAATAACCTTAATATTTAAAGAACACAGTGTTAAATCATAAGTTTCTCTTAGCAAAAAAAATTTTGCAATCTTAAGGATTGATTGTAATCATTTTGAAAAATATGTATAAGATAAGGAATAATGCAACTGTTATATGCCACTCAATACACTGGATCCTGTGGCTAAACGTTATTTTTGAAGTGTTAAGGAAGAAGTCTAGAAGGAAGTCTATATAATATTTTAAGCAATTTGAAATAATTGCAATATGCCTTATGGCTAAGTTTATTTAGAGCTTTAGACATTTTTTTCTGCAGCATTTCTGAAAATATCTGCCTCCCAGAGAGATTCTTAAAGCTTTTAAAAATATATATTTTTCTGCTTGTATTGATAAATAAGTGTAGCTGTATACACGTTTGAATTGTTTAAACCATTAGGTCATCTAGCATCACAATTTTACTTAACGAGAATAAAGATAAATAGTTTAACATACAAAGTCAAATAATAAGTCCACGGACATTGAAAAGGCAGAAAAAAAAAAACAATAGAATATAGAGATCTGGTTGCTACATTTGCAAATGCACCATCTATTATACAAATCATTTAGAATATCTTCTTATGCCTACAAAGGAAATATTGAAGATAAATCGTGTGGCAAGCACTGTTTTATATTTTCAAGAGTTTAATCTGTGCGTGGGAGAGAATTTCAACTTTTCAACCTGGAATATAAATACTATGTACTAGGTTGTTGTACCCAAACACAGTTGTAGAAAGTGAATTATAAAATATTTTTCAAAAATGATGTATGAAATGGTGAAGATGCTTAAGGTATAGATTTATAAAATTGAAATAATACAAGTTAAAATTCATATAGGCAGGTTTCAAGGTAAAAAGCTATCATGTAAAAGGTGCTTTTTTTTTCTATCACTATGTGATAATTTGAAGCTAGTGTAAGGATTGTGCATTTTTCATTAATATTGTACAAAACTGTAATTATGCCCAGGTAAAAATATGCTTTATTGGATATGTCAGACTTGCTTAATAGGGCTACTAAAATTGTACATAAAAAATATTAAATTATTTTTGTGTATAAAACTAGTATGTGTAAAAGGAAAAGGAATAGTAGTTATGTGCCAAGAAGGAAATGCAATGGTTTCACTTGATGGGTGGGGTTGAAAAAAATGCTACTGTATTTTTTAATGTTTTTTAATTAAAGATACATATGTTTATATTGCACAATTAAAACAATGTTTTAAAGTCCCCAAATAAAGTATTGCCCATAAATTATGAATACACTAGTAGAATATATATATATAAAAAAAATTAAACACTGGTTTTGGTTTGATATTACAGGTTGCATTTCTTTTCCCCACAAACAACCACACCTCTCAGAAAAAAATAAACAATTACTATCTATCATCAATCAGATGTACTGTTAAAGATGATTATTTTAAAATGCCATAGATGATTTGTATGTAGATTTTAAGAGACATTTTCTGCACCTTCATATTTTTTAAAAAAGGTAAGTAAGCTGCATTTATTTTCTAATAAAGAAATTTGTATTAATAAAAATATTAAACATCTTGGAGCCTAAAGTATATGAAACTTCCCTCAACTGGCACAACATAGAATGTTTTAGGAAAACGTAACACCATTAAAACAAATATATATTTCAAAGAATAATAAAAACATGTTTAGATCGATTACCAACACAAAGTATGCCGAATGCCAGAGAAAACCTTGAGGCAAGATATTTCTAGCCTTATAAATGTTTCACAAGTAGCAGAATTTAAAAGTAGGCATGAAATCAAAACAATCTACTGTTCTGTAATAGCTATTCTTTGAAATAAACAGAACACTGTATCTGAAAAATATAAAGTATCTTACTGTTGGACAGGAAAACTACAATTTCTAAAAACTCTTGTAAATAATTAATGCATAGAGTAACATGTGCTATGTCAAACCTTGCTCTTTTTTGTTGAAGATGCCGACACTTTACCCACACGGGCAAGGTGATAGTGTCGCTGCAAAAGGCCTCTCCCCCAATCCCCATAAAACTCCCCTTTCCTAATCCCCCCACTCCTTCCTCTATTGCAGCTTGAGATACTACCTGGCAATTCCAGGTCCTGCTCTCCTGTGCTTGCACTGTCACAGTGTTAAGGATATGTCCCTGTTCCCCTGTTTTGCTGACACCTCTGATTTAAATGTCAAGTTATGATGGAGCAGTGAGAGGTTTGAGGTAAGGTAAAAAGAGAAATGGAATTTTGATCCAGGACTTTTTGCAAGAGAAAATACATACATACAGGGCCGCTGATAAGCCAGTACAACCACACCTTTTGTGCCGGGCCCGGCGCGCTTAGCTCAGCAGGGGGGCCCGGGCAGCCTCAGACAAACAGCGCAGAAAAAAAAACAAAAAAAAACAGCTTTCTAAATTACATCCCCACTCAGCTGCTTCTACTAGCTTAGGGAGGTGTATTATTGCCATCTTCTGGGCCTCTCCTTCCTGATGATGTGCTGGTGGGAGTGGAGGTACTTTTTCTCAGTTTCGGGTGCATGCACAGTGCATTCCGCTGCTTAAAGTACCGGCCGCCAGCCTGCCGCTGCCCGTTTCCTTTCCTGGCGGAGTGATCTTCCTCCGCTCAGCTACCCACTCAGTAGTCGGCCGAGAGAAACAGAGAGCAAGAGGCTGTGAGGCGGGCAGGGGCAGGCAGTTGACAGGGTCCAGAAGCTGAGGAGGAAGCCGGAATTTGTGGCTGCTGCAGCACAGGGGTGGGTAAAAGATATACTTCAGTGCACTGTACATTCTTATAATGTCATCATCCATATCACTATCTAGAACACAAAGGCAACAGTCAACAAAGGTTCCCCGTCATAGTGTGTCACATGACTTGGCCGATGGGTGTGGATTTTGTTAACTTATTGTCATAAGTTAACAAGGTTAGCACCCAACAGCCATGTCAGGTGACACACTGACAGAGCCAGCCATGACAGAGCACCTGCTGACTGCTGCCTGTGTATTATCACAATGCTGATAATCTTAAGCTGCCTGTGTTGCTGTTTATTATCAAGGCTTTCACAAGGATTTGAATTTGCTTGTTCAGCAGAGGATATGTCCACTTGTCCCCCACTGAGCAGAGTGGGCAGATGACAGGTCCATGTCCACTCAGCTTATATAAAGCGGACACGGACACAGCCCACTCTGCTGTAAGGATGTCTGGTGTAAACAAACCAGCTGTCCAGTTACACCCGACTGCCCTCCAAATACGACCCGCTAGACAGAGGGGAACGGATCCCTTTGTTTTGTTTAGCATATTGGATTGGAGGTAGGCAGGTGTAAATGAACACAAGTGTGTTTAGCTCCATCACTCTATAGTAGTGAATGGAGGGTCAGATCAGGTCAGCCTGAAAAATGGACCGGCAGACCTGATCAGACCTGTCGTGTGAACCCACCCCCAAGCTTTTCCCTTTAACTGTTTGCCGTCCACCCTCAGTACATTTACTGTGGCAGGGTGGCATGGGCAGGCTAGATCACATACATGTACATATATATATACACACACATGTATCAGCAGCCGTGTGTGTGTGTATATATATATATATATATATATATATATATATATATATATATATATATATATGCATGCATTGTGCTCATAAGTTTACATACCCTGGAAGAATATATGATTTCTTGGCCATTGGCCAACACAAAAACATTTCTTTCACTCATGGTTAGTGTTTGGCTGAAGCCATTTATTATAAATTGACTGTGTTTACTCTTTTTAAATCATAATCACAACAGAAACTACCCAAATGACCCTGATCAAAAGCTTACATACCCTGGTGATTTTGGCCTGATAACATGCACACAAGTTGACACAAAGGTGTTTGAATGGCCATTAAAGGTACCCATCCTCACCTCTGTTTGCTTGTAATTGTGTGTGTATATAAAAGGTCAATGACTCCTGACAGACCCTTGCATTTTTCATCCAGTGCTGCACTGACGTTTCTGGATTCTGAGTCATGGGGAAAGCAAAAGAATTGTCAAAGGATCTGCAGGAAAAGGTAGTTGAACTGTATAAAACAGGAAAGGGATATAAAAAGATATCCAAGGAATTGCGAATGCCAATCAGCAGTGTTCAAACTCTAATCAAGTGGAAAATTAGGGGTTCTGTTGAAACCAAACCACGGTCAGGTAGACCAACTAAAATTTCAGCCACAACTGCCAGGAAAATTGTTCGGGATGCAAAAAAAACCCACAAATAACTTCAAGTGTAATACAGGACTCTCTGAAAACATGTGGTATGGCTGTTTCAAGATGCACAATAAGGAGGCACTTGAAGATAGATAGGCTACATGGTCGAGTCGCCAGAAGAAAGCCATTACTACGCAAATGCCACAAAGTATCCACTTACAATATGCCAAACAGCACAGAGACAAGCCCCAAACCTTCTGGCACAAAGTCATTTGGAGTGAGACCAAAATTTAGCCTTTTGGCCACAACCATAAACACTACATTTGGAGAGATTTTACATTTGGAGCTTGTCTCAAGGCCTATGATGAAAGGTACACCATTCCTACTGTGAAAGACGGAGGTGGATCGCTTATGTTTTAGGGATGTGTGAGCTAATAAAGGCACAGGAAATATGGTCAAAATTGATGGCAAGATGAATGCAGTATGTTATCAAAAAATACTGGAGGAACATTTGCATTCATCAGCCAGGAAGCCGTGCATGGGACGTACTTGGACATTCCAACATAACAATGATCCAAAACACAAGGCCAAGTTGAGCGGTCATTGGCTACAGCAGAATAAAGTAAAGGTTCTGGAGTGGCCATTTCAGTCTCCTGACCTCAAAATCATTGAGCCACTCTGGAGAGATCTCAAAGTGCAGTTCATGCAAGACAGCCCAAGAATTTACAAGAACTGGGGGCTTTTTGCCAAGAGGAATGGGCAGCTTTACCATCTGAGAAGATAAAGAGCCTCATCCACAAATACCACAAAAGACTTCAAGCTGTCATTGATGTTAAAGGGGGCAATACACGGTATTAAGAACTGGGGTATGTAAACGTTTGATCAGGGTCATTTGGGTAGTTTCTGTTGAGATTATGATTTAAAAAGAGTAAACACAGTTGATTGATGATAAATGGTTTCTTCAGCCAAACACTAACCATGAGGGAAAGAAAAGTTTTTGTGTTATCATTCATAAATTCTGCCAGGATATGTAAACTTATGAAGCACAATATATATATCTCAGATGGGATTGCTGCACTTAAAAATGTATTCTGAAATTCCAAATGCATAACGGTTTTGGGCTATACAGATAACGCCCTTCTTCAGAGCAAGACACATACAATAATAATGATTTTTACAAGTGTATTTAAAGACTTCTGTCTCTTATAGCATCAATCAATTAATCAATCATTCATAAGAAAAACATGTAGGCATGTATGGCTGCATGGGTCATCAGTCACTATCATTTTTCCTATTACATTCGATATGTGCTAAGAAAGAACAAAACATAGTGAATACATGTACATAGCCAACTAAAAACAAAATATATGTATCATTATAAGATTTTTTTTCTTTTTTTAATAAAATATATATGAAAGAAACATTGCTAAAAATAAACATGAAAAAAATCAAAGTAGTAAGTATAAATCAAAATCAGAATTCAATCCATTGGGCCATGGGGAATTTAAATGGTTTATCCATTGAACGTCCCGCTTTGTAAGGGTTAATTCCCTGTTTTCTCCATGTCTATTCTTGGTTATACCATCTATAACCATGAATCTTAATTGAGAAACAGTGTGTCCTTTCTCAGTGAAATGGGCTAAGGGTAATTTGTCTTATTTATCCCTGATGGAGTACTTATGTCTAGCAATTCTATCTTACACCTTTTGGGTGGTTTCTCTCACATATAATAACCCACATGAACATTTGATTTGAAAGTTTTGTGGTCCCAAAAAGGTTGTAAGAGGCGAGGGAGGACGATACTGATCAGATTTAACCAATCTGTCATATAGCGTCCGACCTCAACGATAGGAAGGCAGGAGAGGACACTGGAATTCATTCACTGACGGATAACCGTCATGCATGATAGACCAGTGTTTCTTTATTATATTATAAACCCTAGTGAAATAAGAATGGAATTGTGAGATGAAGGGGAGACGACAAGTATTGCGATGTCTAGATCTGTAACCAAGCAGATAGTCTCGTTCTTTTTTAATAATTTGCTTAGGATAACCTCGTTGTTGTAATTTCCCTTCCATCTCATCCAATCTGACTTTCAATAAATCTAAAGCACTGACAATCCGGAACACACAAACTAATTGGCTGCGAGGAATGGACTTAAAAACTCCTGGAGGATGAAAACTAGAATATAATAATAGTTGATTACGATCTGCAGGTTTTGTGTACAAGTCATTGACTATATGTTGTTCATTGATCCTTAATAAAGAATCCAACAAAGGTATTTGAGTGTCACTGACTAACATGCTAAATTTCAAGACAGCGATTAGAGAGTTAAGATACATATTGAATATATTTAAGGACTCTAAGTCGCCCGACCTAATCGCTAAGGCGTGATCGATAAAACTATACCAACATATGCAATTTTGAATTAATAAATTGCAATGATAAATGAAAGCATTTTCTATCATATGCATGAATGCATTAGCATATGGGGGTCGACGTTATAACCCATCGCAGCTCCAATGAGTTGTAAATAGTATTTTTCTTTACACAGAAAAACATTTTCCTCCAAAAAGATCGACAATAATTGTATTTAAAAGGTAATATGTGTAGATGTATATTTGTTTGGGTGAATCAATAGACATCGGTAAGCCTCTATGCCCAGATCTTGGGGTATAGCAGTATGTACGTTTGCTACATCCCAGGTGACTAACAGACCCTGGTGGTACAATTATATTACAAATTTTTGGTAAGAAATGTTGAGTATCTCATATATAGGACTGTGTGGTTTCTATAAGGGGTGTAAGACATTTGTCCAAAAATTTAGCAATAGGTGTAGTGACAGAATTTGTACTAGAGACTATAGGGCGTCCAGGTGGATTTACTAAATGATTTGTGTGCATTTTAGGCAATACGTATATAACTGGTGTCACAGAATGTTCAGATATAAGATATTTTTTAGTATCATTATCGATAATTCATTCATTTTCTGCATATGCGATTACATTTTCAATCTTGTCCTGTATACGTAAAACAGGATTATTATAAAATTGAACATAAGTTTTAGTATCTGCCAGTTGTCTCAAAATTTCATTTTCATATGCTATTGTTTCCATAATTATTATCGATCCACCCTTGTCTGTGGGCTTGATAGTGATATCAGGCCACGTAGACAGGGAGACGAGAATATCAGATTCTTCCCGATTGTTAGGTGTATGGTCCCGTTTAGTACCATCACGTATAAAAGAAGCCTATTTCCTCTTCAACTTTGACAATAAATACTTCAGCTGCAGCGCATGAAGTGGGAGGGATACATTGATTCTTATTTCTTAATCCCATAGTGTGAATAGATAAAGGCAATAAATTAGAATTGTATAAGACTGGTTGAAACGTATTTGTCAAAAAAAACAATATAAATCCTGTTTTAACACAAAGGTATCCATTTTAGTTTTAGGACAAAAGTTTAAACCCTTATTCAATACTAATAACTCTTTATCAGAGAATATAACTGAAGAAATATTGTGTACCACATTAGGAGTTAATTCCTCTGATGATTCCTGGTCCTGGTTGCAATTGCTTTGTGACTTGTTTTTTCTGTTCTTCTTACCTCCTCTTCTTCTTGGATGGGGTTGTTAGAAGGATGTTCTAAAAAAGTTCCACGCGGTGCGTTGGTAGAGGAGTCAGTCTGCTCAGTACCATCCTCCCTCGCCTCTTAGAACCTTTTTGAGACCACGGAACTTAGGCTCGTTCCCCTGTTTATGCTGTATTCAATGTAACAGCATGATAAAAGGGAAATCATTTTCCCATCCACATAGAGGCTATAATATCAACATTAAAAATCATTATACTTGCCAATCATCTTATGTTGTATACATAATCAAATGTCCATGTGGGTTATTATATATGGGAGAAACCACCCAAAAGGCGAAAGATAGAATTGCTAGACATAAGTACTCCATCAGAGATAAATTACCCTTAGCCCGACATGTCACTGAGAAAGGACACACTGTTTCTCAATTAAGATTCATGGTTATAGATGGTATACCCAAGAATAGACGTGGAGGAAACAGGGAATTAAAACCTAGAAAGTGGGAAGTTCAGTGGATACACCGTTTATATTCACTATGGCCCAATGGATTGATTTCTGATTTATACTTATTTCTTTGATTTTTTTCATGTTTATTTTTAGTAATATTTCTTTCATATATTTTTTTTTATTTTTTAAAAAACAATCATCTCTTTATTATAATTATACATACATTTTGGTTTTAGCTGGCTATGTACATGTATTCACTATATGTGTTTTGTTCTTTCTTAGCGCATATCGAATGTAATAGGAAAAATGATAGCGACTGATGACCCATGATACCATACATGCTTAAATGTTTTTCTTATTTGTTAATGATCTTGATTGGTATTCAATGATTGATTAATCGATTGATCCTATAAGAGACAGAAGTGTTTAAATACGCTTGTAAAGATCATTATTATTGTATATGTCTTGCTCTGAAGAAGGGCGTTATCTGTATAGCCCGAAACCAGTTATTCATTTGACATTGAATGGAATTTGAAATTTCAGAATAAATTTTTAAGTGCAGCAATCCCATCTGATTTTTTTTTTCTATTTATGACCTGTGGAAGGGTCTGGTTGTTCAGCACTGTCATGTTCGGCTCGTGCGCACTTCACCTTCAACAACTGTTTATAATATTATATATATATATATATATATATCCACTGAGCCTAACAAAATAGATAGAAATTACTTTAAATCAGTAGATTATTTCTCTTTTTTTTAAATAAAAGGCATAACGGACTTGGTATACAGACAAAAAGCTGTTCTTATTTTTGGAGTGTCAAATACCCGTTTGCTAATCAATATAGACCAAATTGAAAAAGACTAATTTAATACAGATACCCTTTAGAACGAACCAGTAGTTATCCTGGATTAAGCAGAGCAATAGGTACACTGGATACCAGGCAGCACAGGGAACTAGCAGTGCCCATACTTCCCCGATGTCGCAGCTGGCCAATGCTCGGTACTTCCAGAGGGAACATGCATCACTCACAGTGCAGTGACTGTGCCTGAGCAAGCAATAGCTAGACCAGGTACTGACATTTGAAAATGCGAGTATATGTATGGCCCCCAGCAAGTTGTGTCCTATGAATTTTCAGGCACTGCAGTAGTGGATCAAGGTGGTAAGGGAATGTGGAGAAGAGAGCTATAGACTCCTATTATCACAAGAACCTGTTATTTTGAAGAAAAGCATAGAGTAAGGCTCTATGCTATCCACTAGCATTTTTTAAAGCTCCAAGAAGCTATTAGCATTTTTTTTTCGGCTAATAGAAGCTAAAAATAGCGTTAGCCTAAAGTAGTGTGCATGGACACATAGGATATTAGTGGTTTTTTGGTTTCAACGTCTAGGAGTAGAAAAAAAAAAAAAACTGCTAGTTTTTGTAGAGTTTCTTGCCGCGTTTTTCCAGCAGAAACGCTCCTAAACGCTGCTAAACACTACTGATAACAAGAAAAAACTGAAAGCTCAAATATTTGTGTACATAAAGTAATATAGCAGGCAATATGAGTGCAAGAACGGCTCAATAGTCCATACAGCAACAGTTCTTAGGGTGAGGTGGCAGGAGGCAGCTGTCCTCAGAGAAAAGCCAGCTCTGTTAGCAGATTCAGGAAGGGTGAGAGACACAGGAAGCGCCAAACTGAGTGTAGTATATTAAATACGATTTATTAGCAAAGTAATGCACTTACAGGAAATCACAAAAACAATCTCAACTGTAAATGGTGGTGTCTGCAGATCAGCATCCAAAACGAGCATCCACGGATCTGGCAGATGACTGGGGGAGCCTCAATCTGTCCTGTGGCCACCAGGAAGTCGGTCTGGGCCACCGTGGAGCAGAGGGAGATGACATCACCAGGAAGAAGAGATACCAGGGGAGAAACAACTGAATAAAAGAGGCTACGTGCTCGGAGCATCCACTCCTTCTACAGGCCTCTTTTATTCAGTTGTTTCTCCCCTGGTATCTCTCTGCTTCCTGGTGATGTCACCTCCCTGTGCTCCACGGTGGACCAGACCGACTTCCTGGTGGCCATAGGACAGATTGAGGCTCCCCCAGTCATCTGACAGATCTGTGGACGCTCGTTTTGGATGCCGATCTACACCTACAGACACCATTTACAGATGAGCCTGTTATGTTATTTCCTGTAAGTGCATTAGTTACTTTGCTAATTAATCGTATCTAATATACTACACTCAGGTTGGCGCTTCCAGCTGCTAAACACTACTAATAGCTTTTTTTTGCGCTTTTATCCCTTTTACTGCAAAAATGCTAGTTAAATGCTAACACTCTTAAACGCTGCTAAAACACTACCACAAAAAGCTATTACCAGCGTTTTTTTTAAGCTTAAAAAATGCTAGTGTGCATGGAGCTTAAAGGTTTAGAAATGAAATACTAAATATTATCTATTTTAAAGGATACATTCCAGACAGCACCTATAGTAAATCATTTAGCACATGCCAAGTCTTGGTAAACCATCAACTCTAAACAACTGTATCAGTTAAATTTTTGTAACTCAGATTTGAGCGTTTTTTTTCCCCTTTACAAGGGTTGTGTCAAAATAGCAGGAGGACCAGTAAAAGCCTACTATTGATTTACCGCATGTCAGTACTTACCAATGAACACATTACCCAATTATGTAGATGAATGTCCTAATTAATATTCTGCAAGCCACTACTAAATATTGTATAAGCACATAGGGAATCTCCAACCATACAATAAAAAAAAAAAAAAAAAAAAAAAAAAAATTCTGATCGCGCTATACTTCATAAACCTAAAATCATAATTAATCTCTTACGTGATCCAATAAATGAATTCATATACTACTTGTTTGTTAATTCATCCAAAAAATATCAACATTCCTAATTATTATTAAATACTAATTATTCACAAGAACTTATTAATATAAAGTGTATATTCTAAAGTATCCAGTGTCATTAAAATTACATAAAACATATAAAGCATCTAGTCCAAAAAAAAGTGTCTTGTGCTTCAATCATGTGTATGATCTTCTCTTTCCACAGTGCTAAGCACATTTAGTGCCGGTTCACACAGGGGCGACTTGTCAGGCGACCTATCCGCCTGACAAGTCGCCTCCCGTTCTGTACAATGGAATCGTTCTAATAGGAGCGACGCAAGTCGCTCCGACTTAGAAAAAGGTTCCTGTACTACTTTGGGGGCGACTTGGGGCGACTTGCATAGACTTCTATACAGAAGTCGTTTTGGAAGTCGCCGTGGCAGTCGTGTGCAGGTCGCCTCGGTGAGGCGAACTGCAAGTCGTGCCACCCCTGTGTGAACCGGGGCTAACACAGGGGGTAGCAGTTGGAAGAAAGTGGATCATGTGACCATGAGAGTGATCAGAGCTGGTGATCGTTACCTCTGGTGAGTCATTAGTTTGAAAGGTGGAGGACACAAAGTGCAAGCACTGTGGAATGAGAAGTTCATACACTTGATTGAAGCAAAAGTTACTTTGTTAATGGACTTTAATTGCACTTTATATATTTTACGGAATTTTGAGGACACTTTAGAATATGCAGTTTAAATTCTCAAGAATTAAGTAAATAATATAGAGTATTTGATAATATTTATGAATTTTAACTTTTTTTGGATGAACTAGCACACAATGATTATTTGAATTTATTGTAAGAGAATTTTTTTTAACGTTTTCTAAATACAGCGCGGTCACAAAATGTTTTCTTATTATTTTGGGAGCACTATTTTAGTTTTACTTTTAGTCACTGTTGATATAGATTATACTGGTATAGTGAGATTTTGCCTTTTACACATAGCGTAGACTTAATTTGTGAACATTCCAACAATACAATATCTGGAGGAGAGAAAACGTTACTGTGTGGTCTATAATAGACAAGTTGATTCCATTTAACCTTTATTTTTATTCTTTTTTTTTTACTGTAGCTTACAAAAGTGAACATCAAATCTGGTTGGTTGTAGAGCGCTAATCATAACGTGCATTCCTATAGTGTCTTTAAAGTGGAGCTTTATTCCTGATAGATCATTTCAGGCTGGCCCCTTTGGCAGGTATAGCTATATAAAACATTAAAAATAAGTGCCTATACTGTTTAAAATCCAGTAACACTGGCTCACCCTGCTCTGCACATGCTCAGTTGCTCTCTATTTTTGGCATTGTGCTGAAAATCAAAGCCACTAGAGGCCAATCATCTGACAGCCTTCAGCAAAATGGCAGCCTCCACCACGAAGAAACAGGAGGAATGCTGGAGGTAATTTAGAGCACACACTAATTTTGGTAGCATAATTATGAATGTGGAATGCATGTTCCTTGCTAAAGAAAATTATTTTTTAAGTTGTTATTGTTTTAAATAAGTGGTAAGGTATTAAAGCTCAACTGAAGCTTTGTAAATTATTGCTGTAATGCAGCCAGACTACATAAAACCATAAGAATCATAATCAATCAGCTGTGCACCTGCAGGGCTCTAATGGGGAAAAATGCTGGGACCATTAGACGTCCCTTTAGACGTGATTTTCTATTGGGAGTATCCCACCAAAAATGAAATTTTTGTTGCAGGGGATGCCTAAAATCCGACTTGTATCCTAGTGCAGACTTGACTGGGAAAATCAGTGAGCCAATCATACAAGCAGGAAATGATGTTTCTGGGAGGCAATCTGTGTACAGAACACCTCCAGGTAGCCATATTGCATTGCAATTTACAGAAAATTACAGCGGCTGCAGATTGAAAAGGAAAGGTAATCTTTAATAACATTCAATTACAATATAACTTGTGTCACAATTGTATAGGCTATATTTTTTCTTTATTTGCAATTTTTTTCCCACAAAAGTGAAGTTACCATTTAACAGTCCTATTTGTTGCAACAATAATTAAAATACCCTGCGCTAGCAGCACACAAAAGAGTCAGACTGCTGCTCAACAAATAGTGTAGTGGTCTAAGCTTCTAGACGTGTGACACATCCCCTGCCTAGTACTCCAAGCAACAAGAGCATGTGTACTGTTGATTGAAACACTGAATTGGAGGTTTCAGACTGCTAGAGACCCAGACCACCATGCTCTGTGTGGAGAAGTGGTTTAATTCCCTAGCATGCTGCTACCTTGAACTGTAAAAAAAAAAAAATGAATCCATGGGTTTTTACAGTTTATGCAGCATGACAGCATTAGTAAAATTGATAAAGCTTCAACTGGGTATTCAAACCTCTGTAAATGAACTGCCTTTTCCCTGTTCATTCAGGCTGTACAAATCCCCTGTACAGCCTGAATGAACAGGCTGTACAGTCACCAAATATTTTACCAGTAAAGTTGAATGAAAACTTGTAGAACATTGTGGGCTGCGTGTGTGTCAGCTAATCCTTACATACTTTCATAATTACGAAAAAGTCACTTACGATGAGCTCTGAATCTCGTCCCATAGATATTACAGTACGGTTTACTGTTCTCAGAAGTTTTTCCATTATAATTTGAACGTGACGTTGTGTTGGTCCCTATACATAAAAAACAAGAAAAACGTACATATGTCAAGGCAAAATTTAATAGATATATATCTATTAGATAGATAGATAGATAGATAGATAGATAGATAGATAGATAGATAGATAGATAGATAGATAGATAGATAGATAGATAGATAGATAGATAGATAGATATGAGTATATTGTACATGTCTGCAAGTGTTTTTTTTTCCCCCTTCGTACAAGTTGCAAGTACAGAAAAATAACTGTTGATGTACCAGAAATATACTTTAGTATGCTCCCACCTTGCTCTTTTACATGAGAGCACAGCTGCTTTAAATTCCTAGGCACTTCTGGTCCACCCTGCTTACATTTCTGATTGCTTACGAAGAACACAGATCTCTCATCTCCCCCCCCCCCCCCCAAAAAAAACCAAAAAAATCTCCAAAACTCCTTGCACAGGCAGAGAGCACAGGAAGTGATCAGTTGCCAAGATTTCTGCCAAAATCAAACATGCTTTCCAGAGTATATCAAGCAGAAAGAGAATTTCATTGTTAGGGTTTGCATACCCTTTAATTATAGCAAAAGTCAGCATTAATTATTAATTCTCTGATTGTTACAAATGGTTAACATTTTGTAGCTGTAATTTCATTTACTCAATCTGAATATACTTTGCCATTGCAAATGAAATGCAAAAAAAAAAAAAAAGACATTTTGTTAGAATGAAAACCTAGTTATAAATAATTTCATATGTGGAAGAAAACAGTGACATTATACCATTTCATTTACTTATACCTATTGTTTTAACATATAAATGAGTTCATGTATTCAGAAGCATATATAACAGATTAGAATATTTGAAAAAAATCATATTTAACAGTATGATCTATGCACAGATAGAAATGAAAAGCTCACTCATGTGGCCTAAAGCTGAGACAGCCTTAATCACAATGCTTAAGTCTACATAAAGCTGTTTTAGGCCCCTTTCACACTGGGGTGTCAGCGGTAAAGCGCCGCTATTTTTAGCGTTGCTTTACGGTCGTATTTGCGGGGGTATTTGGCCGCTAGGTGGGCTCCCGTTAGTGGCCGAAAAACGGTTAAAACCACCCGCAAAGCGCTGCTGCATTGATTTCAAAGGGCAGGAGCGGTATACACACCGCTCCAAAGATGCTGCTAGCAGGACTTTTTTTTACTGTCCTGCCAGCGCACCGCTCCAGTGTGAACGCCCTCAGGGTTTCCACATTGGAGAGACAGGAGCGGCACTTTCAGGGCGCTTTGCAGTCGCAATTTTTAGCGTTGTAGCGCCTGCAAAGCGCCCCAGTGTGAAAGGGGTCTTAGGGTTACAAGTTAATAGAGACTGCAGATCATCTAGTGTTTTTAATTAGACTCTGCCTGGGAAGCAGCGTCCGCATACATACAGTAAATCAGCAATAATATGGCTGTCCCAAAAGTGACAGGAATTCCCCTCTAATACAGCTGGCAATATAACATTGTGAGACTTACACGGACATCTTGTCCTGGTGACAAACTATACATTTTTTTTTTTTTTTTTTACGGTTTTACTGCCCTCATTTTCTGTTTCAGAGACAATGAGCACCCGGGCAACTAATGAGGATGATTTACCCCAGTAGGGATACGAACAGCAAAAAAAAACTTGACAGAGGGTTATCACCTTCCCCCCCCCCAACTAAAAACTGACAGTTTTGGGTTTGTTAGAGGCCTACTACTTCACTGCCTATTAGGTTTTTATTTTATGCCTTCTATTATGTCACTACTGTATATTATATTGACAGAATGATGGGCAGAGGGACCAAAGGGTGCAGCAGGGGGAGCAAGAATTTGTAAGGCTGGCCTTTTGAACACTTTTTTTTTTTTAAGAACTTTTGCTGGATTTTTCAATTGTTGGAGGGGTCAAACGGACATTCATTTTAGACTGCAGTGCAAAGAAAATTTAAAGGTGCAGGATGAAAGATTTTTTAATAAACACATTTCCAACAGTGAATGTGGTTTTCCTTCAGAACCGCCCATTCACGCCAAAATCAAAATGTTAAAAGCGGAAAAAGTTTTTGGAAGTACTATTGAATAACATTTGCCAAGTCATCAAATGTACTGTATAATGTAATGTATATCAATCTTCGCATCAAATGTTCATTCGAAAATCTATTAGTGTAAGGCCAGCTTAAAGTAGATGTAAAACAGCCCATTTAATTTAAAATGGAAAGGCACAATGTTTGTATATATTATATATGTATCTAGATAGATAGATAGATAGATAGATAGATAGATAGATAGATAGATAGATAGATAGATAGATAGATAGATAGATAGATAGATAGATACAGTATCTCACCCCTCACATTTTTGTAAATATTTTATTCTATCTTTTCATGTGACAACACTGAAGAAAAGACACTTTTCTACAATGTAAAGTAGCAAGTGTACAGCTTGTATAACAGTGTAAATTTACTTTCCCCTCAAAATAACTCAACACCCAGCCATTAATGTCTAAACAGCTAGCAACAAAAGTGAGTACACCCCTAAGTGAAAATGTCCAATTTGGGCCCAAAGTGTCAATATTTTGTGTGGCCACCATTATTTCCCAGCACTGCCTTAACCCTCTTGGGCATGGAGTTCACCAGAGCTTCACAGGTTGCCACTGGAGTCCTCTTCCACTCCTCCATGACGACATCACAGAGCTTGTGAATGTTAGAGACCTTGCTCTCCTCCATCTAACGTTTTAGGATGCCCCACAGATGCTCAATAGGGTTTAGGTCTGGAGACATTCTTGGCCAGTCCATCACCTTTACCCTCAGCTTCTTTAGCAAGGCAGTGGTCGGCAGAGGTGTGTTCGGGGTCCTCCTCATGTTGAAATACTGCCCTACGGTTCAGTCTCCGAAGAGAGGGGATCATGCTCTGCTTGAGTATGTCACAGTTCATGTTGGCATTCATGGTTCCCTCAATGAACTGTAGCTCCCCAGTGCTGGCAGCACTTATGCAGCCCCAGACCATGACACTCCCACCACCATACTTGACTGTTGGCAAAACCTATTTGCCTTTGTACTCCTCATCTGGTTGACACTACACACGCTTGAGACCATCTGAACCAGATAAGTTTATCTTGGTCTCATCAGACCACAGGACAGGATTCTAGTAATCCATGTCCTTAGTCTGCTTGTCTTCAGCAAACTGTTTGCGGACTTTCTTGTGCATCAACTTTAAAAGAGGCTTCCTTCTGGGACGACAGTTATGCAGACCAATTTGATGCAGTGTGCTGCATATGGTCTGAGCATTGACAGGCTGACCCCCCACCCCTTCAACCTCTGCAGCAATGCTGGCAGCACTCGTATGTCTATTTCCCAAAGACAACCTCTGATATGATGCTGAGCACGTGCACTCAACTTCTTTGATCAACCATGGCGAGGCCTGTTCTGAGTGGAACCTGTCCTGTTAAAACACTGTATGGTCTTGGCCATCATGCTGCAGCTCAGTTTGAGGGTCTTGGCAATCTTCTTATAGCCTAGGCCATCTTTATGTAGCGCAACAATTCTTTTTTTCAGATCTTTAGTGAGTTCTTTGCCATGAGGTGCCATGTTGAACTTCCAGTGACCAGTATGTGAGAGTGAGAACACCAAATCTAACACACATACTCCCCATTCACACCTGAGACCTTGTAACACTAACGAGTCACATGACACCGGGGAGGGAAAATGGCTAATTGGGCCCAATTTGGACATTTTCACTTAGGGTGAACTCACTTTTGTTGCCTGTGGTTTAGACATTAATGGCTGTGTGTTGAGTTATTTTGAGGGGACAGAAAATTGACATTGTTATACAAGCACTAGTTCACTTTGTAGCAAAGTGTCATTTCTTCAGTGTTGTCACATGAAAAGATATAATAACATTTTTACAAAAAAGTGCGAGGTGTACTCACTTGTGTGGGATTATATATACACACACATACATATACATACATACATATACACACACACACACACGTACAGTATATACTGATTTTATTTTTTTTTTTAATAAGTGATTATATGACCTCTGTTCTCTGCTGCATTAGGGGCTTGAAGAAGAGGGGGTGGAGAAACAGCAGTCCATCGATCTTCCCTGTGAATGGCTGCGCTGGAGGAGCATGTCAGCACAAGTTTGAACAATTGAGGACAGGCAGGCTGTGCGCCTAGCACAGCCAGAAAACAGAGAACACTGGGAAGGATGAGTTAAAAAAAATAATAAACTCCTTAAAGGGAACCTGTCCACATAGAAATAAAGGAACGGCCAAAGATGACATGTTTTAGAAAGCACAGGTTCTTGGGCTGTCATACTTTTTCACTACGGAGTAACTCAATGACCAAAACTTGCGGCCTGGCCATAATGGGTCACCTGATATGTATGCACTTCTCCCAGCTTTGTAACTCATTAGGATGTACCTTCAGAAACAAGTTAGTAATGGAAGTTACCATTATAAAGACAGCAGTTCCCTATAAATGTTCCAAACAGCAAGAATGTAATGCAGAATAGTATGTTAATTTACTAACCACATCTTTTCTGTAAAGTACTTCCAAGATGTTGCTCAGCAGCTGACAACAGGCTTCAAGCTCCTCTTGTTTTTCCAAGTGATGCTTCAGCTGATCGGTCATCATAGGAAGGAGGATGTCTCTGCATTCTGAACACAATAAGGTTGTCATGTGAGAGTGGATGATCGATGACTAAGTATACTTAAAGGGTATCTAAACCCAAAGCAAAATGTATTTCCATCCATTGATCTGGCCAGGAACACATTCCCTGTCTTAGGATGTCTCCACTCCACTGAGACATGTTTGGATTGCAGCATTGCCAATGTGGGGAGAGAGAAAACTGGGTATACCATGCATGCAAATTACACCATCTACGCAAATGAGGTGAAACCCTCCCAGGGGTGGAAGGGGGAGGAGGGTGGGGGCTAGTTTTGACAGGTACCAGCTCTCAATTTTACAACCCCTGCCTTCCAGGACACGTCACAGGTCCCAGGAGGCTGCGGGACCATTCATAAAGCGCAGCACGGCTCACACATGCACAGTGGGCAGCCAGCTGTGAAGCCACAAGGAGTCACAGCTAGGCTGCCCACAGTTAACATGCTGGCCGGGGACCCGAAGCCCGGTGAAGAACTGGCTCAGGTGAAAAATACACTGGATCTTTGGACAGATGAGTGTCTGTTTATTTAAAGTCAGCCGCTACAGTTTTTGTAGCGGCTGACTTTTAATTTTTTTCCCAAACTCACTGAAGAACCGCTTGAAGGATTGGTAAGTGGCAGTATGTAAAATGTTTGCTTGTGGGTTTAGATACCTTTAAATGTGAACCAGTCAGATCCAATTTAACAATACTGAGCATGTACCTGTGATACTCTTCAAAGCAAACCCCAGGTGCGGCCCCTGGATTCTAGGCCCAGGCAGTATGCCAGGCTCTAACTTCTGTATAAGTCAGCACCAATAAAAATGTTTACAAGGACACAGACACAGCTTTTAAGATTATCACAAGTATTTATAAGTCAAGTGAAGCAGATTTTAGGGATGCTTTTACAAGTAGATTCATGTTTTGCCATATTTCTTACATATTAATAAGGCCGAACAGATAAGTAAGGGAAAATGCCAGGCCATACATAAAATGCAATCATAAATACAATAAAAGAAGTCAACCATTAACCTACGTCTGTCTTTGTTTTTAGACAAACCTTTAAAAAATATAAGTTTTGAACAAATTATAGCTTGCAGTAATAGCTGTGGAAAAAGGGGAGGAGCTGGGAATCATGTGAAAGGTCTCCAAAAGAAGCAACAGGTGCTTCAACCTGTTGGCATCTATTCAAACAAACGTTTTGGGTGGATTAAATCTTTGAGAAAAAAAAAAAATAAAACATACAAGGCCTTGAAAAAGTATTCATACCCTATGAAAATTTACTACATTTTGTCATGTTACAATCAAAAACATACATTTTATTGGGATTTTATGTGATAGACCAACACAAAGTGGCACATAATTACCGTATTTATCGGCGTATAACACGCACCAGCGTATAACACGCACCCCAAGTTTAGGAGGGAATTTTAAGGAAAAAAAACTTTTAGGAGGGAAGTTGAAGGGAAAAAAAACTTACATTTAAATGCCCATCATTGCAGCCTTGTTAGTTCAGCCTTGCCCCAGTGCAGCCTTCGATCCCCTGCCATACTGGGCTTCAAAATCGCCAACCGCGATTTGAAAATGGCGCCGAAATACACAGAGCCGGTCCTCGGCTCTTCTCGGCGGCTTTCGTTCACTTTCGTCTCCACTCGTAGTGCCGCCCGGGATGGGCGTGACTGTGAGCGGAGCTATCCGAACCTAGCCGAGTACACTCGGCTAGGTTCGGGCGGCGCTCGAGTGAAGCCGAAAGTGGCCGAGAAGAGCCGAGGACTGGCTCTGTGTATTTCGGCGCCGGCGGCGCCATTTTCAAATCGCGGTCGGCGATTTTTTAGATCTGGCAGCTCAGGATCGCAGGGGATCGGCGTATAACACGCACCCGCGATTTTCCCCAGATTTTAAGGGGAAAAAAGTGCGTGTTATACGCCGATAAATACGGTATGTAGTGAAAGGGAAATGATAAATGGTTTTCAAAATTTTTTACAAATAAAATATGTGAAAAGTGTGGCGTGCATTTGTATTCAGCCCCCCTAAGTCAATACTTTGTGGAACCACCTTTTGCTGCAATTACACCTGCAAGTCTTTTTGGGGATGTCTCTACCAGCTTTGCACATCTAGAGCTGGATTGGATGGAGAACATCTCAACAGCAATTTTCAAGTCTTGCCACAAATAATTGGATTTAGGTCTGGACTTTGACTGGCCCATTCCAACATGAATATGCTTTGATCTAAACCATGCCATTGTGTCTCTGGCTGTATGTTTAGGGTCGTTGTCCTGCTGGAAGGTGAACCTCCACCCCAATCTCAAGTGGTTTGCAGACCCCAACAGGTTTTCTTCTAAAATTGTACTGTATTTGGCTCCATCCATCTTCCCATCAACTCTGACTAGCTTCCCTGTCCCTGCTGAAGAAAAGCATCCCCACAATATGATGCTGTCACCACCATGTTTCACGGTGGGGATGGGGTGTTCAGGGTGATGTGCAGTGTTAATATTCCGCCACACATAGCGTTTTGCTTTTAGGCCAAAAAGTTCAATTTTAGTCTCATCTGACCAGAGCACCTACTTCCACATGTTTGCTGTGTCCCCCACATGGCTTCTTGCAAACTGAACTGCTTATGGCTTTCTTTCAACAATGGTTTTCTTCTTGCCACTCTTCCATAAAGGCCAGATTTGTGGAATGCACGACTAATAGTTGTCCTGTGGACAGATTCTCCCATCTGAGCTGTGGATCTCTGCAGATCCTCCAGAGTTACCATGGGCCTCTTGGCTGCTTCTCTGATTAATCCACTTTTGGTAGGTTTGCAGTTGTGCCAGACTCTTTCCATTTTTGGATGAAGGATTGAACAGTGCTCCATGAGAGGATTAAAGCTTGGGATGTTTTTTTAAAACCTAACCTTGCTTTAAACGTCTCCACACCTTTATCCCTGACCGGTGTGTTCCTTGGCCTTCATGATGCTGTTTGTTCACTAAGGTTCTCTAACAAACCTCTGAGGGCCTCACAGAACAGCTGTATTTATACTAAGACTAAATTACACACAGGTGGACTCTATTTACTAATTAGGTGATTTCTGAAGGAAATGGTTCCACTAGATCAGTGATGGCAAACCTTGGCACCCCAGATGTTTTGGAACTACATTTCCCATGATGCTCAACTAAACTGCAGAGTGCATGAGCATCATGGGAAATGTAGTTCCAAAACATCTGGGGGTGCCAAGGTTTGCCATCACTGCACTAGATCTTAGTTAGGGGTATCAGAGTCAAGGGGGCTGAATACAAATGCACGCCACACTTTTCAGATCTTCATTTTTTTTTTTTTAAATTGAAAACCATTTTCCTTCCACTTCACAATTATGTTCCACTTTGTGTTGGTCTATTACATAAAAGCCCAATAAAATGCATTTACAATTTTGGTTGTAACATGACAAAATGTGTAAAATTTCAAGGGGTATGGATGCTTTTTCAAGGCACTGTACATCCTAGAAAAATTCAGATTAGCTTTTTATTACATGCTGAACAATTAATCCACACAACAGTTTTTATTTTCAGTGAAAAAAAAAAAGCATCTAGTCAGCCTTGCTATGGCCCATATGGTTGTCATGCAAGTTCAGTTGAGTCCCTGTGAGAAACTGAAGTACCAATAAAAGCACAACACAGGGCTTGAAAAGATGACCAAATTGAGGCAAACCAAGCTGACCTTCCCAAGAGCAGATCAATTGATCCATATCTTAGATGCAGACAACTCCACCTTCTCTTACCCTATGGTTCTCAAATAAATAAATCAAACACAAAGGACCACACAGCCTCCTTGAAACAATAGGCTAAGAAATTCGGGCAAACATGGTATTACTGTTTAGACTACATATTCTCGTAGGAATATGAAGCCACCCTTTCAAATGATAGATCCCCTTTTGCGAAATCTTAATCATCCTTATACAAATTTCCCTCCTCGTTAGTTTTCTGATCTTTACTGGTCCAATTCTATTTTTTGTCACAGTTCCACTCACAATTTATTCTTAAAAAAGGAATAAGAGTTATTGACTACTTATATGTGAACCAATTAAAAACTATAGTTCAAGGCTTTACTTTTCCCTAATCACTCTGGCCCTACACTACAAGAGGTCTCATGCCTATTGCAATACCATGGTACATTTGTGAAATATACTATATACCCAGTCTTGTCTACAAAAATAAATTCGACAAGCCAAGTCAACCATAAATATTAGATGGTGGTTGTAAATTCTGACCTCTGATCAATTTTTCCATAGAATAATCATGACCTGATCAACAAACCATTTTTGCATTAAAGTTTATGAAGTAACAGACATTCCTGGTGCCCTCATCTCAAGGCAACAATAGTGATCTGGAAAAATCCCTTGATTGATGATAATCAGCTGACCCACAGCGTGTGCGCCAAGGTCACAGATTTCCTGTACTGATCTGATTCAATTGTTATCAGACAGATTAAAAAAAAGGAAATCTCATAGTAGACTACATTATTACTTTCATTTTAAACAGATGGGTGAGATTTGCATCACACAAAAAAGATACCTGTGAAGGGTAGTCTTAATGACAATATTAAAGTCATAAATAGCAGTACATCTGTTTATATACAATTATTGCTAATCCACAATAATTAACACCACAGTGATGAGTACTGAGAACAATATTAATCTCTATAAAGAGGCCCCATGCACATTATGAAGTTGTGCGTGATGCAATAGACCAAACAACCTGCAGTGAATATCAATAGAACCCACTGACAGAGCATAGTCAGATCAGAGGAAGAAGATTGTCTTGCATCTCTTGGTTCTTGGAATCAGGAATTCCGTGTGATGTACAAATGAATTACGTTAGCAACCCGGGGCCTCACAAATAACTCTGTCAGTACTGGGACTTTAAAAATGCAATCCTCAAGCAAAGGTTTGAATCTAATGCATGACTGTGGGGAAATAAAGGCACTCCCTCCCCTATTTGATAAGGATGTGCTCTCTAATGGTCTATAAAAGAATGTCTACATTACATAAATGGAAAGTAAATATTTCCTTGGCATTCTAAATTGCCCCTTAGGCTGCACCGACTGCAGACAAAGGGGTCACCTGACGAGTGTTCAATTTTGGACCTAGAATATGCGCTAGGTTCACCATTAACATTAGCAATGTCTACAAGGACATTAATGACAATGCGCCCAAAACCTGACTACTCTAAGAAGCTGTATTCTCTGTAAAATGAGCATTTGGCATACAGAATAGTGTATGTTTACCAATAACTGTGATCAATGTAGAGAGCAGTGCAAGGTACACAGATTTAAAGCAAATCATTAAATACCCCATACCTATTCACTGTAGACCGGTAAGAGAAAATCAAATTGTTTGCTGTATATCACTGACAATTACACATTGTTCTTTAACGTATTAAAGAAGTCCAATATAGAAATATATTAGCACTTTCTATCACCTCTCATTTCTGTTTAGAAGCTGCCAACAAGCGAGAGGATGCACTCATCCAAAAATCACAAGATAATATGCAGTGACACTCCATAGGAATACTTTTTAATGGCAATCTCACCAACCAAAAGCCACATGCTCCCCAAAGTTAGGTTGCATACAGTGCTTTTGCGCAAGGGACTCTATATCTAATGAGATATGGAATACTTAATGTCAAAGTTTTAAGTTGACTGTAATAGTGTTAAAGTGGTTGTTAAGCCAACAGAATAAAATCCTCCCATCCCCTCTGTACCATAATGTTATGTACCCCTGCGTCTGTTTTTTTATTAAACAGAGCGAGGGGGGGGGGGGGGGGGTTCAGGACAGAAGGACAGAGCAGGGCTGCAGATGGCGGGGGCATGTAAACTGACCACGGTGTCAGGGCTCAGCAGCCATGATAAAAGTGGTCAGTTTACAGGAGGGAGGGTATCGCCAGGCAGTATCAGCCAGGTTTTTTAGGTGAAAGAAGGGGCCAAATTACACAGCACAAGCACTGTGCTGTTATTCATGCTTTAAAGCGGAGTTCCAACTATTGTTAATATTGTTTGTTTCAAACTCTTATTTATAGCACTCACTCTATGATGAATCGCCACTCGATTTCATAGAGGTAGATATCTTATATTCCTCTTTCCTGGCAATTTCCATAGTGCTTGTGGGCATGTGAAGCCCACAAGCACTATCTTCCGGGATCAGGTGCACCTGAGCGACCAGCATGCACCGCCCGTTCTCGCGAATGCACAGGAGGTACGGCTCGCATCGCCGTACACTTCTGACGTTGCCATCACAACAGGTGGCGGCGTTGGAGATGCCCACCCCATTGTGATGGCAACGAAGCCCTCGGCGCTGCCCACTGACTCCTGGGAAATGATGACAAGCATCTCCCAGGAGCACTAGCGAGCACAGGCGCGGAGGGAAATGATGTCAGGCGCCGTGGAGAGGAAGTGGCAGAATACAAAGGACCCCATAGCATCAGCAAAAACATTTGGAAAAAAAATTTCCAAATGTTTTTGCTGATGCATAATGTTGTTGATTTCTGCAAAGTTGATTTTATGGTTCTAACTCCGCTTTAAGGGAACAGGATTTTTATTTTTTAGGGTAACAAACACTTTAAGTCCTGTCTCAACACCGATTAAGCCACTTTCTTTAACCACTTCAATACCAGGCACTTAGACACCTTCCTGCCCAAGCCAATTTTCACCTTTCAGCGCTGTTGCATTTTGAATGCCAATTGCGCGGTCATGCTACACTGTACCCAAACAAGTTTTTTTTATCATTTTGTTCCCACAAATAGAGCTTTTTTTTGGTGGTATTTGATCACATCTGGGATTTTTATTTTTTGCGCAACAAATAAAAAAAAAAAAAGACTGAAAATTTTGAAAAAAAACAAGTTTTTCTTCGTTTCTGTTAAAAATTTTTGTAAATAAGTAAGTTTTCTCATTCAATGATGGGCAATGAAATGGCTGCACTGACGGGCACTGATAAGGCGGCACTGACTGGCACTGATAAGGGGGCACTGACTGGCACTGATGGGCACTCATGGGTGGCACGGATGGGCACTGACAGGTGGGCACTGATGTCACTGATGGGTGGCACTGATGGGCATCACTGATGCCTGTTAGTACATACTGGTGCCAATCAGTGCCCATTTGTGGGCACTGATTGGCACAGATCGGGCATGGTTTGCACATGTGGATGGCCATGGGGTACATACCTGGCCATCCACGTTGCCCACTTCTCTGGTGGTCCTAGTGGCGTCCCTGGTGGTCCAGTGTGGTCATCTGAGGGGGGCTGCGCTGATAAACAATCAGCGCAGACCCCCCTGTCAGGAGAGCCGCCAATCGGCTCTCCTCTACTCGCGTCTGTCAGATCAACGGCTCTTCCTATTTACATCGTGATCAGCCGTGATTGGACACGGCTGATCGCGTGGTAAAGAGCCTCCGCCGGAGGCTCTTTACCGAGATCGGTGGAGCGGTGTGTCACACTGACACACCGCTCCACCAATCGCCACGATGCGCGCCCCCACGAGCGCGCGGCAGCTGTTATCCTGAAGGACATGATGCCCAATCAGGATAATTGGGCAGGAAGTGGTTAAAGGAATTTAAATTGAGGAGTGTTATGGTGCTGAAGAAAAGCGGAGCCTGTCTCAGCATTTCTATAAACAGTCAAACAGCAGGGCGGTGGGGGGGGGGGGGGGGGGACGACACTTTAGTTCCAGCCTCTCCACTGTTCACAACCTTTCCTCGTCTCCTATACAAACCTTTTTCCTGCAGTGTTAAGGACAGACTGGTGATGCCACAGGTCCCTTTTCTTCTTTTCCACTGAAAAACAGCCCTACCTCCAGGACTGAGCAGTGCTCACATAACGTGTGATTGCCACTAATTTCAGAAGTACTGTGAGCTCTAGCTATAGGATCTTCCCCTCCTCCCAAAGTTGTGTCCATGATAGCTTGAGCCTACAGGATGTGGGATGGATGATTCTGGCCAACATTTAACCCAGAAGACTAGTGGCATTAGACCTCAGAGTAGTATATTTCAGTGGCAAAGTGATGGGATTAATTGAGGTATTGAAGAAAATGACACCATTTAATTTTAGAGGCATTGCAAATTGTAAAAAGAAGTTTAAAAAAAGTAAAAAAAAAAAAAAAAGTTAAAAAAAGGAAGAAGTTCTCCAGGCTTCAAAAGTATACCAAAACATTCTTCAGTGGGAAAAAAAGCCTAACCAAATAAAATACATTATCGGCTTCCTTTACCTCTTTCACAGTTGTGCAGTAATATGAGTAACCAAGTAAACTCACCCTCAATCTATCATTCATGGGTTACACAGTTTGCTTCAGGATATTAAAGGAAATTTTTTAATTTAGTTGAAAAATGTGCAATGCTCAAATCACATAATAAAAAAAGTTATCAATGAAGAATATAAAACATCTGAATTAGCCATATAAAGAGTGGAAACAGGTTTGCCTGCACAATAAGAAAAGTAAAAGGTGAACAGAACTGTTGTGTATATTTTTACAAACACTGCTGCATTTTAACAAATGCAACCTACCCCATAATTGTATGATTCCACAATTCAATAAAAATACTTTAATCATATTTGATGCCGAGTATTTCATTTTACAAGAACATCAGACAGAAAATATATGGGTACAGGCAGGAGCTGCTTCTTACCAAGCTGGCTGAAAAGGTCACTGTGTATTATCTCAATAAGGCAATAGAGCTTCTGCCGCACAAGGCGATCTCTTGGAACTTTCAAGATGAAGTCTGTAAACAACTTGCTGCAAAAATAAACAAACAAATGGAGACAAATTAATTGAAACACATAGCCGATGCTCGCTTTGTACTGTTTCTGGACATTTACAGGGCTACTAAACAAGCCTTACATAATTGTCATATTCGTAACTAGAATACCGCGTACACACGGTCGGACATTCTGGCAACAAAATCCTGGATTTTTTTTTTCCGACGGATGTTGGCTCAAACTTGTCTTGCATACACACGGTCACACAAATGTTGTTGGAAATTCTGATCGCCAAGAATGCGGTGACGTACAACACGTACGACGAGCTGAGAAAAATGAAGTTCAATAGCCAGTGCGGCTCTTCTGCTTCATTCCGAGCATGCGTGCAATTTTGTGCTTCGGAATTGTCTACACACACTCAGAATTTCCGACAACAAATTTTGTTGTCGGAAAATTTGAGATCCAGCTCTCAAACATTGTCCGACGGAGCCTACACACAGTCGGAATTTCCGACAACAAGCTCACATCGAACATTCGTTGTCGGAAATTCCGACCATGTGTACGTGGCATAAGAGTTCTTGAGAACATTCTTGAGCGAGTATTAAATAGTTTTATAGGCATAGAACATATTTTAACAGTGTAAGCATACTTTTAGCCACAAATACACAAGTGAACAACATGTACGTTCATGAAGACTGTTGCAGCTTCTGAGGCTCTGCCTGTAAGATGCCAGAATATCTGCCCCTCCAGCTTACTACAAATAATGTTGGAAGGATTGAAAAAAGCTTTATTCTCTACCTTTCAACCAACTTGCTGTCAAGATGACACAACAGGAAGTAAATGGTATTAGCACCTTTTTTTTGCTTAATAGAACTCTTGTATTTACGCTTTGTGTTCCTTTAAGCAGATAAGTCAAGCGTTAGCATTCAACAGTACTACATTTTAGGCTAAAAACTAACAGGAAAAAGCAGCTTGCACAACATGCGTTATATAATGTGGCTAAAATTGTAAAGGAAAAACATGCTGCGCTAATTCACTCAAATCACAAAATATATCCCCATTGTGAATGGTGTCTCCTACTCTAATCCCCTTCACAATAGGAAAAAAAAGTCACACACAGTGAGAAATTATTACAAACCATAAAAGGAATGAAATTAAAAAAAAAAACTCACATAAATGTAATTTGTTCACTGATAAGTGACAACAGAAGTGCAATACTCAAAAGATCAAAAAAGTCCCACAAAATGCCAGTTAAAGATCCATAATATCATCCATGAGCTAAAGTCCTTCTAGTGATTCCACACCATCAGTGTTGCAAAGTGGGCACTTACCAGAGAAGAATGACCTCATTGCTTGAGTGGTCATAAACAGTATGCAAGTTATAATACACAGATGACTCAAATGGTCAGACTCCACCATCTTTTAAACATAGCCAGCTCATAAAGCCAGTATATGTACAGGAAAGACAAAACAGGATACTCCAGTATTGTAAACCAGATAGAAACGACTGTATTTAAAAATGGCTAAAACAACTTACATTTGTTAGGCAACTATAATGCCCCGTACACACGATCAGTCATACAAAATCCATGGATTTTTTCTGACGGATGTTGGCTCAAACTTGTCTTGCATACACACGGTCACACAAATCTTGTCGGAAATTCTGAACATCAAGAACGCGGTGATGTACAACACGTACAATGAGCCGAGAAAAATTAAGTTCAATAGCCAGTGCGGCTCTTCTACTTGATTCCAAGCATGCATGGAACTTTGTGCGTCGGAATTGTCTACAAACGATCAAAATTTACGAGAATGGATTTTGTTGTCAGAAAATTTGAGATCCAGATCTCAAAATTTGTGTGATGGAAATTCCGATCGAAAATGTCTGATGGAGCCTACACACAGTTGGAATTTCCGACAACGCACTCCCATCGAACATTTTCTGTCAGAAAATCCAACCGCATATATGGGGCATAACACTATTCAATCCCCATTGGCAAGTGCCGCTCATGGTGACGTCAGATGCACCAATATCCCCATGCATACTGCCTATCAGGATCTGGATTGTTTGATTGAAAAGCGCGTTTCTCACCTAACAAATGTGAGTGATTTTAACCTTTTTAAATAAAGTGGTTCTTGTTTGGTTTACATTACTGGAGTATCCCGTTTTGTCTAACCTGGACATATACTGGCTATATGAGGTGGATATTTCTGAAAGGTGTCAAAAGAAAAAGGCTCAAAACCACCTGTGCACGAGTATGGTGGGAAAGGGGGACAATCTTCACAAGTATTTGCTTTTAAGATAACACGCAGGGATAAGTCTGGCCTTGCTGCCCTCTAACGACCGGGGTAGTCCAAACAGTAACTGCAAAAAACAAAACAAAAGGTGCACCAGCCAAGTGTATTATCCCAATGGTGATTTAATAGAGGCAAATAAAAACCATGCTCACAAACATTGACGGTCCATACTTTGGAGCTGGCTGGCTCCATGTCATCCTCAGTCTGTTTGCTCAGTGATGCCTACAGCCTCACACTGATTGCAGCTGCTTGGTCTCAGGTGTTCCCTATCCATGCTGTTTCATGCTAACTTCAATCTAAGTGTACTGCTTATTTTAATAGTGTTTTTTACTAGGTACTGACCTCAGCGGCCTGCTGTTCGTTTTCGTCTTAATAAAAACATTCAAACTGTAAAGGTAGACAGTACGTCAAGCCACTGCCTCGTGGTATAGTGGTAGGTGAGAGCCGAAGTGACCCAATGCCAAGGAGACGCCATCTGGGATCCACAAGGTGCTTTGTACGTTTCAAGGGCAAGCCCTCTTCCTCAGAGCCAAGCTTGGGTCTGAGGAAGAGGGCTTGCCCTTGAAAACGTGTCACCTTGTGAGTCCTGAGCGGCGTCTCCTTGGCGTTGGGTCACTTTGGGTCTCACCTATAACTGTACCACGAGGCAGTGTTTTGACTTACTGAATACCTTCAGTGTTTGTATGTTTTTATTTAGAAGAAAATGAACAGCAGGGTGCTGAGGTCAGTATCAAATAAAAAAAACACTTTATTAAAATAATCGGCATACTTACATTGAACTTCACATGATAACTTCAACGTAGGTATGCCCATTGAAGTTAGCATGAAACAGCATGGATAGGGAACACCTGAGGCCTGCAGCTGCAATCAGCGTGAGGCTGAAGGCATCACTGAGAAAACAGAGACCGAGGATGACATGGAGCCAGCCAGTTCAAAGTATGCTACGAAGGGAAAAGAGTTTGGGACTTTAAATGAAATTATGGTCTGGAAAGGCCATGTATTTCCATCCCTGTCAATGTAAAAAAAAGGGGGAACAAGGGGGTGGGATTTTATATGAAGCACATGGTTGCAACACGATAAATTGGTGGACATATAAAAGATTTATTTAATTCATATACATACACAAAATTGCTAGCGCCAGTTTGAAAACAATTGGACATGACAAAAACATAGGTATAACATGATGTTGCATACTGAAAATCCACAGTCCACCAAGTTGATAAAGATACATTTCCCCCTTTTTGTTACCTCTTTTTTACAGCACAAAGTATGGATATTAGCAGCGGCATTTAAGGCTGCACACAAGGATGACAGCTGTCAAAATGCCTGGTGGATGTCAGAAGGGGTGTGCATGACGCGTTTCCAGGGACCTGCCCTCTTTTTCAAACTGTTTGTTTTTATTTGCCTCTATTAAATCACCATTGGGATAATACACTAGGCTGGTGCACCTTCTGTTTTTTGTATGTCTGAAAGGTGGTAGAGTCTCCAAAGGATTGAGTCATCTGCGTATTACAATGAACATACTGTTTATGACCATTCAGGCAAGTCATTTTCCTCTGGTAGGACCCCATTTGCAACACTGTGGTGTGGATTTACTTGAGGATTAATTCCACGCATTGATCTTTCACTGGCACTTTAAGGGACTTTTTTTTTTTATCCATTTTATGGTTTGTAGAACTTTCTTACTGTGTGAGACACGTTTTTTCCCTACTGTAAAGGGGATTGGCGAAGGGGATGCCGTTCAGAATAAGGAAATATTGTATATGAGATGTGTAAATTAGCGTAGCACATTTTCTTTTACAAGTCAAATGCCGGGTACAGACGATTAGAATTTCCGTCAACAAATGTTCGATGTGAGCTTGTTGTCGGAAGTTCCGACCATGTGTAGGCTCCATTGGACATTTGTTGACGGAATTTCCAACAACAAAAATTTGAGAGCTGGCTCTCAAATTTTCCGACAACAAAATTCGTTGTCGGAAATTCCGATCGTGTGTACACAATTCCGACACACAAAATTCCATGCATGCTCGGAATCAAGCAGAAGAGCCGCACTGGCCACTGAACTTCATTTTTCTCGGCTCGTCGTACATGTTGTATGTCTCCGCGTCCTTGATGTTTGGAATTTCCGACAACATTTGTGCGACTGTGTGTATGCAAGACAAGTTTCAGCCAACATCCATCGGAAATAAATCCACGGTTTTGTTGTTGGAAAATCCTATCCTGTGTACATAGCATAAGGCTTCAGCAGGGACCGGCTGAATTTCGGTCCATGTATAGGCACCCTGGGTGTACACAAGTCGATCCAGCCTGTTGGTTTTTTCCCAAAGGATGAGTGCCGCCGGCAACTAATTACTGTGTTGTTCTGTCAGGAAAGGCTCCCTGTGCTCCCCACTGGCAGAACACTGTGGTGGAAGGAAAGAAAATTGCATAATGTGCGGCCTGCCTTAAGCCTCGTACACATGTACGATTGTTGGCCAACCGAGCGTCTGATTTTTGTCAAAAGGGTGTGTGCCAGGATCTTGTCTTGCATACTAATGGTACACAATTGTCGTGCCACAAACACGAACTTAGTGACATACTACGAGGCATTTCAGCTCTTGAGCGCCACCCTTTGGGCCCCTTCTGCTAATTTTGTGTTTGGTAGGCATTGATTCCGAGCATGCGTGTTTGTACTTTCGACTTTTGTGCAACGGATTTGTGTACTGACCATATAAAAATCTGACAACAAACCGTTGTCGGCCGAAAATTTACTAGCCTACCATCCAACATTTGTTGGTGGAAATTTGGAGAACAATAGTCAAAAAGGAGTGTACCAACGGTGAGATTTTAAGATTTTAGGACAACAGTCTGAACAGACAAACCGTGTGTACGAGGCTTTAGACGCAGATTGCAAAAAAAAAATCTAACATGGGCTCGGTCCCAACCCTAAAGTGATTTTATTGCTTTCTGTATCCCTTAAAACGATTTTTCCGAACTTCCTTTCTCCAAGTGAAATAACAGATCATGGAAAATAGGGATGAATAAAATAAAATAAATATCTATTAGGACAATGCTGGATCAATCAGCACCGTTACCACAACTACACGACAGGGTACTAGGTGTAATCCTAGACTCTGACCTGTCCTTTCAGCCCCAAAGCCAATCGCTAACAAAAGCATGTAGACTGCATCTCTGTAACATCTCTAAAATTTGCCCCTTTTTAACTAATGGAATCACCAAGCTACTCATCCACTCTTGTTATCTCTTGCCTTGACTATTGCAAAGCCGTTCTCATGGGCCTACCTCTCCATAGGCTATCCCCTCTTCAGTCTATCATTAATGCTGCTGCCAGACTTACCTACCTTAAGTGTGTGCAACCCCTCTTTGCCAATCCCTCCACTGACTTCTGGATGCCCAGCAAATTGAATTCAAAATCTTAACATACAAAGCCATCCACAACTCTTCTCCCAGCTACACCACCACCAATCCTGTCTCCAAATATCACCCAAACCGTCCTCTCAGCTTCTCCCAAGAAGAAGGGACTTTGGCTGCCTTTAGGCGATCCTTGAAAACTCATCTCTTCAGGGAAGCCTATCACACCTCCGACTAACTAAACTTTTAACACTTCCATCAGCTCATTTCCCCACAGTTATAACCTTTTATACCACTACCCCCTCCCTATTAGATTGTAAGGTGCTCTATTGTCTCCCATTTAAATTGTAAAGCACTGTGCAAACTGTTGGCACTATATAAAACCTGTATAATAATAATAATACGTTTTTTCTTTCAAATATTTCTGTAAAGTTCTGCCCAAAATGGTATTATGGGTAGTTCTTCAGGTTGCGTTCACGCCATCACTGCATCTGTCTCACAGTAGGGGTCCAGTGCGCCCTGGTTCCCCGTTTCAGGTCTGATTTCAGACTGAATTTTGGGCTGAATTCGGACCTAAATTGGACCAAAAGATGCAAAACGACACCAGACCTGCTGCGGAGATATGTGAACCGGCTCCATAGAGAGCTGGTCAAAATCTTCTGCTATTGCGAATTGGATGCGAATTGGATTGGAATGCCGCATCCGTTTCGCAATGGTGTGAACCCAGCCTCAATGAATAGATGGAGTCCTGTCCGCTTAAAGCATTGAAGGAAACTATCTGTTGTCATTTTGAAGTTTAGTTTTGCTCAGCATATTAGAAAACAAATCAACATAATGCACAGCAATGATTCACAGCTACCCAATGCCTCACTTATTCACACACTGTTGTGAATATCAACATCCTTTTCACATAATGTGACTTATGTATGGTATTCTTTCAAGCAGATACATCAAGAGCTAAAACATACTGTGTGTGTGTGTGTGTGTGTGTGTGTGTGTGTGTGTGTGTGTGTGTGTGTGTGTGTGTGTGTGTGTGTGTGTGTGGCTCTGCCAACCATATCTACTTCTTGATGCTGAAAGTATTTTCAGTGTTTTCTGCAACATCCACTTTTATTAATATCATGCCCACGGACCTACAACAGAGTGTGTGGCTATTGGTGTAAAACACTGAACATTATGCTGTGTCTCAGCCAATCAGGAGGGAGAAGACTGGACTGCTGAGACACTCGTGGACATCGCTGGACAGAGAGAGACCTCAGGTAAGTGTTAGGGGGGCTGCTGCACACAGAAGTCTTTTTTATCTCAATGCAGAGAATGCATCAACCCCTTTAAGCCTGTGCTTTGTCCAACACAAGTAGTTCACCTAACTAAGCTTATGAAGGGTTAAACACCCTTCCCCTTCCCTGAAGTGACAGCGCTAAGGCATGGCAATTGGTCACCTATAGCCCCATCATGGTTCATAAGTTTATAAGTCACTGTTTAAACTGTCTAAAGGAATTAAACACAGTTGCTGACTAGAGAAAAAGATGGTAAGGCCTCGTTCACACGGGTGCACCTGTTGGAGGGCTGTGTTTGTCTGCACAGGACGCACAGGCGTTCTGTGCATCTGCGTGCATGCAGTACCATTCCTGTCACTTGGGACACTGCAGGTGATCTTAATTAGACATCTGTTTGGGTGCAAGTGGGTGTCTCCAAAATCACACGGTCTGCGTTAGGGGACACGCACATGCACACACACAAATGTCAAATTCGGAGCAGCGGCTGTGTCCGGACAGCTACCGAGTCCTAACTGACACAAAGAGGACTGCTTGCACATAGATGCACAGAACACCTGTGCATCCAGGCTGGCAAACACGGCCTTTGGACCGGCCTATGCCTTAGTAAGCCCATATGAATGAGGCCTAAATGTTATATTATTAGACTACTTACCTTAACTCTTTTGGATCAAATACATGCTTAACATCATTTACGATAGTTGGTAGATATTTCAGTGCAGCACCCTAAAAGAAATCAGTGGGAAATTAGATTCAATAATAATAAAATACCTACAATGAGTACAAGTATTAGCATGTGGTCAAATGCATTGCTGGAAAACAACTCATACTGGTATTCAGAGTACAAATAAAAAAAAGAAGATACTGATGCGCCTTTTTTTGAACAAGGGCAAGTTGAAAACCAGACAAATTGTGCACTTGCAAAAAAATATGTAGGACTTTACTTACAAGAACTGAAGCAAAAAATGCAACAGCAGCACAAAGCAGGCAAATAGCTAGTTATCACATGGTATAATAAAAATAACACCCTATAAGAAATGTAAAAATGTATGTGTGTGTGTATGTATATGTATATGTATATGTATATATATATATATATATATATATATATATATATATATATATATATATATATATATATATATATATATATATATATATATGTGATTAACTAAACCCCTAACCAAAAATGTAATATACTGCAGATTACTAATCCTTGGGAGTTGCTGTTCCAGAATTCACTGCAACTTTAACAATTCCTCAGCTGGGTTCCCCTCCCTTTCTCTAAACAAAGGCTTGCAAATGAGGAGTCAATGCAATCTTGATCAAAGTTACAATCATCTTTATAAAAGAGTGAAGGCGAAATGTCATATTTTCTTATTGAAGTTATCTCACAAGATCTAATAAAGCCTCCAAAATCTAGTTACCTTAGCCGACTATATATCAAAGGAATGCCATTATAAAATGACCAAATCCTTAATGGGTCATGTTTGCAGTGGGGGTTGGCCATTTCCTTACACACAAGTCCTATATACTACAGCTATAACTTTGGATATCCAGTGTCATATCAGAGCTGCCATCATGAATGCATCTAATTCTAATCTGTGCCACGCTGTACAAAAGAATGTGGGACGCCGTGGCGAAAAGGCATCTTTAGTAGTATTCTTTAGTATTCTTGTTACATTTTCTATTATTACATTTGTTATGTATAGCTGTATTTATGCAATTAAATGTTATACCTATAGGTATCTGTGTGATCTCTCTTTGCACATCTCAAATACAACCCCAGAAATGTAATTATCATGTAAACATGATAAAACGAAGAATTTTATTTTCAAATGGCTAAATGGGGAGAAAAAAAACTTCCTTTCAGGTGTCATAAACACTAAGACCCCATTCACACTGAGGCCCTTTTCAGGCGCTTTCATACTAAAAAAAAGCACCTGAAAAGCTCACGGAAAACTATTTCAATTAAAATCAATTAATGCTTTCACACTGGGGCAGTGCGCTGGCAGGGCAGTGAAAAAACACCCCTCTCCATTGAAATGAACGGAAAGCTCTTCACAAGCGCCTGAAAAGCTCATCAAAAGCGTTCAGTGTTTTACTGGCAGTTTAGAAGTGCCTCAGTGTGAAAGGGGCCTAACGACTTTATAAAGTATACAATACTACTTCATACCAGGAATTTGAAGGCAGTATATTTTTAAATAAAAAAAAGATGGTATGCAGTTCTGGGTATCTTTGCATACCTTTACATGCAGAAAATACAGTATCTGTATAAGAAAGATGAATCATGCAAAGACACAAAGCTATTTAAACAAAAACTTTGTGCACACACACATATATATACATACATACATACATACATAAACACACACACACAGTTGTGCTCATAAGTTTACATACCCTGGCCGAATTTATGATTTCTTGGCCATTTTTCAAAGAATATGAATGATAAACACAAACATTTTTTTACTCACGGTTAGTGTTTGGCTGAAGCCATTTATTATCAATCAACTGTGTTTACTCATATTTTAAATCATAATGGCAACAGAAACTACCCAAATGATCCTCATTTACATACCCCAGTGCTTAATACCTTTAACATCAATGACAGCTTGAAGTCTTTTGTGGATGAGGCTCTTTATCTTCTCAGATGGTAAAGCTGCCCATTCCTCTTGGCAAAAGGACTCCAGTTCCTGTAAATTCTTGGGCTGTCTTGCATGAACTGCACATTTGAGACCTCCCCAGAGTGGCTCAATGATATTGAGGTCAGGAGACAGATGGCCACTCCAGAACCTTCGACTTGCCTTATGGATCATTGTCATGTTGGAATGTCCAAGTACGTCCCATGCGCAGCTTCCTGGCTGATGAATGCAAATGTTCCTCCAGTATTTTTTTATAACATACTGCATTCATCTTGACATCAATTTTGAATAAATTTCCTGTGCCTCTGTAGCTCACACATCCCCAAAACATCAGCGATCCACCTCCATGTTTCATAGTAGGGATGGTGTACCTTTCATCATAGGCCTTGTTGACTCCTCTCAAAATGTAGCGTTTATGGTTGTGGCCAAAAAGCTCAATTTTGGTCTCATCACTTCAAATGACTTTGTGCCAGAAGGTTTGAGATTTGTCTTTGTGCTGTTTGGCGTATTGTAAGTTGGATATTTTGTGGCATTTGTGTAGTAATGGATTTCTTTTGGCGACTTGACCATGCAGCCCATCTTTCTTCAAGTGCCTCCTTATTGTGCATCTTGAAACGGCCATACCACATGTTTTATACAGAGTCCTGTGTTTCACCTGAAGTTATTTGTGGGTTTTTCTTTGCATCCCAAACAATTTTCCAGGCAGTTGTGGCTGAAATTTTAGTTGGTCTACCTGACCGTGGTTTGGTTTCAACAGAACCCCTCACTTTCCACTTCCTGATTAGAGTTTGAACACTGCTGATTGGCATTCCCAATTCCTTGGATATCTTTTTATATCCCTTTCCTGTTTTATACGGTTCAACTACCTTTTCCTGCAGATCCTTTGACAATTGTTTTGCTTTCCCCGTGACTCAGAATCCAGAAACGTTAGTGTAGCACTGGATGACAGATGCAAGGGTCTGTCAGGTGTCCAAAATCTCATTGACCTTTTATACACACACTAATTACAAGCAAACAGATCACAGGTAAGGAAGGTTACCTTTAATAACCATTCAAACCCCTTTGTGTCAACTTGTGTGCATGTTATCAGGCCAAAATCACCAGGGTATGTAAGCTTTTGATCAGAGTTATTTGGGTAGTTTCTGATGCCATTATGATTTAAAGAGCGTAAACACAGTTGATTGATAAAAAATGGGTTCAGCCAAACACTAACCATGAAAGAAATGTTTTAGTGTTATCATTCATATTCTCTGAAAAATAGCCAAGAAATCATAAATTCTGCCAGGGTATGAATGGTGTAGGAATTACAACAGTTTGTATATGTGCCTCCCACTTTTTAAGGGACTGGAAGTAATGGGACAATTGGCTGCTCAGCTGTTCCATGGCCAGGTGTGTGTTATTCCCTCATTATCCCATTTACAAGGGGCAGATAAAAGGTCCAGAGTTCATTTCAAGTGTGCTATTTGCATTCTTAATATGAGATCCAAGGAGCTGTCACTATCAGTGAAGCAAGCCATCATTAGGCTGAAAAAACAAAACAAACCCATCAGAGAGATAGCAAAAACATTAGGTGTGGCCAAATCAACTGTTTGGAACATCCTTAAAAAGAAAGAACGCACTGGTGAGCTCAGCAACACCAAAAGATCCAGAAGACCACGGAAAACAACTGTGGTGGATGACCGAAGAATTCTTTCCCTGGTGAAGAAAACACCCTTCACAACAGTTGGCCAGATCAAGAACACTCTCCAGTAGGTAGGTGTATGTGTGTCAAAGTCAACAATCAAGCGAAGACTTCACCAGAGTGAATACAGAGGGTTCGCCACAAGATGTAAACCACTGGTGAGCCTCAAAAACAGGAAGGCCAGATTAGAGTTTGCCAAAACATCTAAAAAAGCCTTTACAGTTCTGGAACATCCTATGGACAGATGAGACCAAGATCAACTTGTACCAGAGTGATGGGAAGAGAAGAGCATGGAGAAGGAAAGGAACTGCTCATGATCCAAAGCATACCACCTCATCAGTGAAGCATGGTGGTGGTAGTGTCATGGCGTGGGCATGTATGGCAGCCAATGGAACTGGTTCTCTTGTATTTATTGATGATGTGACTGCTGACAAAAGCAGCAGGATGAATTCTGAAGTGTTTCGGGCAATATTATCTGCTCATATTCAGCAAAATGCTTCAGAACTCATTGGACGGCGCTTCACAGTGCAGATGGACAATGATCCGAAGCATACCTCGAAAGAGTTTATTAAGGGAAAGAAGTGGAATATTATGCAATAGCCAAGTCAATCACCTGACCTGAATCCGATTGAGCATGCATTTCACTTGCTGAAGACAAAACTGAAGGGAAAATGCCCCAAGAACAAGCAGGAACTGAAGACAGTTGCAGTAGAGGCCTGGCAGAGCATTACCAGGGATGAAACCCAGCGTCTGGTGATGTCTATGCGTTCCAGACTTCAGGCTGTAATTGACTGCAAAGGATTTGCAACCAAATATTAAAAAGTGAAAGTTTGATGGATGATTTAAAAAACAAGAAAAATACTGCGCTACCACTAAATCGCAAAACCCCCCAAAAAAGCAGCAGTTTAACAGTGAGATGTGCACCAAAAATGACAAAAATAAAAGGAAAAAAAAACGCGCTAAATTACCTAAAAAATACTGATGAAATGATCATGCAATCATATCCCAAGAACTCCTCTTAGGAAATTAATAAACCATAATAATAATCAAAAATGTTGTCCATACATGTAAATGTGAATCAAACAGTAGTGTCCATAAGATATCATGGGAATCCTTATATATACGATGTTATCAGAAACAGTCCCAGAGGAAAGCCCATAGATGAACACAACAAAACTCGATGGTGAAGATGGAAAAGACACCCCACTCCGTGATCCGCCACCACACAGATTTTTGAAAAATAAGGTATAAAAACAGCAAAACGCCAGCCGGCATAGCGAGCACCCGTCCACAGTAAGGATGGCAATGACGTCAGAGCGTCAACCTCCCGACATACGTTTCACCACAAATGGCGTCGTCTGGGGAACGACGTATGGACAACATTTTTGATTATTATTATGGTTTATTAATTTCCTAAGAGGAGTTCTTGGGATATGATTGCATGATCATTTCATCAGTATTTTTTTGGCAATTTAGCGCGGTTTTTTCCTTTTAGTTTTGATGGATGATTGTTAATCTGTCCCATTACTTTTGGTCCCTTAAAAAGTAGGAGGCACATATACAAACTGTTGTAACTTCTACACCGTTCACCTGATTTGGATGTAAATACCCTCAAATTAAAGCTGAAAGTCTGCAGTTAAAGCACATCTTGTTCATTTCAAATCCATTGTGGTGGTGTAAAGAGCCAAAACGATTAGAATTGTGTTGATGTCCCAATATTTATGGACCTGACTGTATATGGCTTTTTTTCAGCGGGAACGTGGGGGACCGGCACCTCCAGCACTGAATGTATGTAATAGCATGGGGTGTGCTGGAGGGTCTATTGATGTTGACTGCTGGGGAATCTAGTGTCACTGGTGGGGAACTGATTTTGTGCGAGGGTTTATTGTTGCTTATGGGGAATCTATTGTTGCTGGGGGGGGGGTCTAATGTTGCTGAAAGGGATCTACTGTTGTCTATTTTTACTGGCTGCTGGAGGATCTATTGATGCTGGCTGCTGAGAGATCTGTTGTTGCTGCTGGGGGGGGGAGGGCAATGTTATTTAGATATTTTGTTACTGGGTGTGATATTTTGTTGTGGATAGTTCACTGTTCACTGTTGCTGCAGGGAATCTATTGTTGTTGGGGTGGAGTCCATTGCTGCTAGGGGAGTCTATTGTGTGGGAATCTATTGCTGGGATTCTATTGTTGCTGACTGCAGGGGATCTATTTCACTGCTTTTCATCAACATGTTTCATACAAATGATTTAGCACCACAAAACGATACTTGGTTCTGTATTCTCTAAAAGGGGCACTACTGGTAGGTGGGTAGGGGGTGGAATCTAGGGACGGGATGGTCAGAGGTGTGTAGGGGCAGAGACAAGGGGTGACTCAGACGGGGGGGGGGGGGGGGGGGTGGAGTTCCTGCAACTATTCTCCAAGAAAAAAATAGCCCTGTGTAATATATATATATATATATATATATATATATATATATATATATATATATATATATATATATATATATATATATATATATATATATATATATATATACACACACACACACAATATACAAAGTCTACACACCCCTGTGAAAATGCCAGGTTTTTGAGATGTAAAGAAATCAGACCAAGATAGATCACGTCTGAATTTGAAAAATCATTATTCAGTTAGTAGAAACTTTATTTGTTTTCAGCTTGTCCTTCTTTATTAAATATGTGTTATGATAGTTTAAAAACCAAAAATGTATGTGTCAAAGTAAAGCCTTCAAACAAATAAACAGCCCAAAAAAAATCATCTGGTGGTCCAGGCAAAGTGTGATGCAATTCAATATATTCCCTGTGGCATGTGTACTTCATGCAATTAGACACCTGTATAGACTTTCCCCGGCATGTTCACAACATTTTAGAAAGAGATTTGTCTAAATTGTTCCATCGCTGAGAGGTTACTGAACCAGTAAACTTAAAAGCAAAAAGAGATACTAATAGCATTTACAAATGTAAGTAAAAAGCATCCATATCTGCACACTACATGACATATCTGCCAGTCTATCACTACTCGTATATAACAGATGCTTTTTGAAGAAGGCCAATGTAAATCTATTGCTTCGAAGGTTAAATTACAGAACTGTAAAGTGGGCCCAGACAATACACAATCAAATTCATGACGCCATTGCCGAACAAAGCAGACATTTTGCCATCTTGTATTTAAATTAAAACTGCAATTATAAAAGCACATATTAAAATAAATCAGGAATGAAGTTGTCAAGAGGGACAAGATGGCAAAAACAGGAATAAACATGTTAGTCAGACTTTCTATCCCTCTTCTACACCCAACTTGAAAAACTGCAGCTAAAAGCACGTACAAATCAAGTCTTTTAAATGCTTACTTGCAGTGTTTTTTTTCTTTTCTTAAAATACGCTTTGTTCACGTGCAATGTGCCTTTGAATTTGCTAGAAAATTTGACCACTGCAAGATAGGTCAATTCCCTACCGCAGCGCCCTCTCTCTGCATGACAAAGCCCTTTTATACCTGTCAGGGGAGGAGCGAAGGGTAATATGGTCATTTAATTGACACCTCTGGGTCTGCCAGGGCTGTTAGCATCAAATCCAATGTACCCAACAGCAGTCTCAGTGCTTCTGATTTCTACACAATTGATACAGCCATCATGCATATATGATGTTAAAAGTTCATATCTTTTAGGAAAGTTGTTGAAAATAAAGGTCTGGCAAATTTGGTCTCTTTAATTAGGCTGTCACAGGGCAAAATGATAGTGAACTGGTTCAGTGCATGTATATCAAATTGCCTCTCCCCTTAAAGCTATAGACCAGTGATGGTGAACCTTGGAACCCCAGATGTTTTGTTACTACATTTCCCATGATGCTCATGCACTCTGCAGTGTAGTTGAGCATAGTGGGAAATATAGTTCCAAAACCTCTGGGGTGCCAAGGTTCGCCATCACTGCTATAGACTGATGAGCATCACTTTGCTTTGCTGATCAAAAGTGCATTTGTCACTATTTAAAACACATTTTCCTAGTAGGAAGAAACTGACTATTAATCTCTCTTGTAGCTCACTTTCCCGCCCCCTGCAGATGTTAAGTGAAACCACTGACTGAAGTTCCTGCAGAATCTAGCACCTTCTGGGAATGTGGGATTCCTGCTCTCAATGGATCGATCTGCTGGACTGTAGGTCACTACTGTGCTCTGTAGTGGTGTAGGGGTTGGCAGGAGGAACTATAGTATGTGGCCGGGGACTAGGAAAAGCACACACAAGTTTTGGATTTTCAAGAATCTCAAGGTGACACTTTCTCTTCACTTAAGGTACACTAAGTGTACACCAGAGGTCTAAAACAAAAGGAGTCCTGGAGTGATCTCTAGATATGCTTGGCATCAGTTGGTTGACTCATAAATGACCACACTTTAGATGTTCCTTTACAGTACAGTTTGGCCTACACATTTTCCAAAAATTGCTAGATAAGCACCTATCAGGGGTGCAGAAAATCCTGGCTTATTAAGAGTTTTGAGATGGCTTTGCCAACTTTTACAGGATCAGTACTGGTCAATGGGCATAGCTCTACCCTGAGAAAAGGGTAGGGGGCACTCTGCTGATGTTTCTTTTGATTCATTTTATTGATGAAAGACTAACCAAATGAAAACAAGTTTTCTGAGTAAAAAGAATTTTGGAGAATTCCATTAGTGCATTGACCTACGAAACCTAAACTAAAAGAAACACCCAGAAACAGCTCTCCAATATTACAGGAAACAAACTAAACAAAAACAGGAAAAAAAGATACTGCAAGATGAGTTGTGACTAAAACACTGCGCAACTTTTTTTTTAATCTAAAAAAAGTCAATGATTAAAAGATTGAGAGAAACAGTGAGGCTCAAGCACTAGGTGTGTAATATTAAATAACCCGTTTGATGGTATCACTGAGTGTTTCTCCTTGGGGGTAGCATCTAATAACACAGATCTGAGATGGAGAGCTTTTGATGGGTGCGGATTTCTCTTTTCAGATGCCAATGCAAGGCCATTAAATTCTCAAGGGGTGCAATTTGGACTTGAGTTTGACGTCGCTCGAAGACAAAGCTTGTTAGATTTGCAGTGTTGCTCTCCAGAGCCTCCCTAAAACTGTTACAATATTTATTTTCTTTCAGTAGTTCTGTATAATACAAAGAGCCGATGGAGGTATAACAATGGCAAGATATAGGCCCCTAAGAAATGCTTCTAACTAAAATATTTCTGTTACGTGAGATCAGTAAAGATGGCATCATGCTGCAAAGCATCTGGGTTAACATTGTAGACTTAAGGAACTACACTAAGTCAGGCAGAAATATTGCTCAATAAGTCTTTTGGGTAACAACCTGACTGATCAGCTGTGAGCATGACAATTTGATTAGTTGGAAATTGTATTCACCGTCAGACTAGAATGATTTACAAAGATATCGAATGACAATGCTCAACCAGTCACTGAAATACTGGTGCAGGAAAATATAGTAACCAGAGATGATAAATATATTTTTCCCGATCTGAGTGACAAAAACAAAAAAATTGTCACCACAAAAAAAAATAATAAAACTAGTAGAGATTATATATACACACTATATATATATATATATATATATATATATATATATATATATATATATATATATATATACACACACACATACACATACACACACACATCACTCATTAAAAAAAAAAAAAGCATACATACAGCTCTGTACATCATAACCTAGAGTTCATTAACACTATATACCTCGTGTGCGCTGGTGTGTGAGGTGAACCTGCACTGCAATGGAGTGCAGGGAGTCTGCCATGCAATAACCTAGCTACCGCCCAAAAAGCAGGCGCTTTACCGCTAATGCCGCCACCGCCCGTGATGCAGCGCTTCCAAATCACTTTTCAGGCTCTTCAGAAGCGGTACCCATTCATTTCATGGGGCTGGCTTAGTGCCACAAGGATGCTGCTTGCAAGCGCACCGCCCCAGTGTGAAAGCACTCGGGCTTTCACATTGGGGAGGCATGAGAGGTGCCATTTTTAGAGCTAAAACACCTGAAAAGTGCCTCAGTGTGAAAGGGGTCTTTAACCACCTGACATCCAGCCGTAGCCGAATGACGGCTTCAGCGCGGATGTCAATTCCCGGGAGGACGTCATATGACGTCCTCCCCTTTCCTCGCTCCCCGTGCGCGCTCACGAACGCGCAACGGGGAAATTCTGTGTTGGCCGTGTCCCTTGGACACAGCCAATCACAGACGCTGTAAACGGCCAATCACAGCGGCCGTTTACAGCGCGATCGCTGCCTCCAATGGGAGATGATCTAAAATGTAAACAATTGAGATCATCTCTCATTGCCGGCTCTCTCTCCTCACACAGAGACAGCGTGTGAGGAGAGAGAGAAACTGTCAGCGATCTGTGAGTTTGTAATCAACATTTACTGTGCCTACAGTGCCCACAGTGCCCATCAATACAGTGCCCATCAATACAGTGCCCCATCAGTACAGTGCAGCATCAGTACAGTGCCAATCGGTGCCCACCTGTGCCAAATCGGTGCCCACCTGTGCCAATCGGTGCCCACCTGTGCCAATCGGTGCCCACCTGTGCCAATCGGTGCCCACCTGTGCCAATCGGTGCCCACCTGTGCCAATCGGTGCCCACCTGTCTGCCCAGCGGTGATTAGTGTCCAGCTGCACAATCAGTGCCCACCTGTGCCACCTCATCAGTGCCCACCTGTGCCACCTCATCAGTGCCCACCTGTGCCAATCAGTGCACATCTGTGCTGCCTCAGTGCACATCTGTGCCGCTCCATCTGTGCCGCCCCATCTGTGCCGCCCCATCAGTGCCCACCTGTGCCGCCTCGTCAGTGCCCACCTGTGCCGCCTCGTCAGTGCCCACCTGTGCCACCTCATCAGTGCCCACCTGTGCCACCTCATCAGTGCCCACCTGTGCCACCTCATCAGTGCCCACCTGTGCCACCTCATCAGTGCACATCTGCACATCTGTTCCACCTCATTAGTGCACATCTGTTCCACCTCAGTGCCCATCTGTGCTCATCAGTGCCGCCTCATCAGTGCAGGCTTAGCAACCATGGCCAAAAGAAGCTTTTCCGCCGAGGAGGCGTACCAAATACTGTCCCAGGCCGACGAGAGCAACGGGGAGCTCTCTTTTTCAGATTCCCTTTCCGATTCCGAGTCGGACATAAACTATGAGCCAGTCCTCAGTAGTGAAACACTGAGTGACTCAGAGGAGGAAGAGATTCGGCCCGCCAAACGAAGGCGTTCTGGTGGGGAGGCAGTGGCATCTACCAGCACGGCAGTCCCGTCCACCAGCACGGCAGTCCCGTCCACCAGCACGGCAGTCCCGTCCACCAGCACGGCAGTCCCGTCCACCAGCACGGCAGTCCCGTCCACCAGCACCGCAGTGCCTCGGCAAGAAAGGCCAAGGACCCAAGCCAGCCTTCCCTATGCCCTGCAGAACCCCTTGTGGCTTCCTCCTAATTCAGGAGAAGCCAACATTCCCCCTTTCACTGCCCAGCCAGGAGTCCAGGTGAACACGGAGAATTTTTCCCCAATAGATTTTTTTAGTTTATTTTTTACCGAGGACATGCTGTCAAGTATTGTGGCCCAGTGCAACCTTTATGCACATCAATTCATTGCGAATAATCAAACGTCCTACTATGCCCGTCCCTACGAATGGAGAGACCTAACGGTGGTGGAGTTGAAGGTTTTTTTTAGGCCTCACATTTAACATGGGACTCACGAAAAAAAAACACTTTGCTGTCCTATTGGTCAACCCACCCCCTCCAACACCTGCCAATATACTCCAAGGTGATGTCCAGAAACAGATACCTCATGATATTGAGGTTTCTTCATTTCAACGACAATACCCAGTGCCCTCCCCGAAATGACCCAAACTATGATAGACTTTTCAAAATTCGGCCACTTTTAAATTATTTTTCTGCACTATTCCCCCTGCTGTTTACCCCAGACAAAAACATATGTGTGGATGAGTCCCTTCTTAAGTTTAGTGGCAGGCTTAAGATGAAGCAATATATTCCCAGTAAAAGGGCACGCTATGGGGTGAAGGTATACAAATTATGTGACCGAGTCACAGGTTACTTGTATGCCTTCAAAGTGTACGAAGGGAAGGACACCCAGCTGCAACCCCCTAATTGCCCAGACTACTTGGGATCAAGTGGGAAAATTGTTTGGGATCTCACATACCCCCTACTGGAGAAAGGCTACCACCTGTATGTAGATAACTTCTACGCATCTCTGCCCCTGTTCCACAACCTGCATCGGATGAAGACGCCTGCATGTGGTACCATCAAAAAGAACCGGAAGGGCTTTCCTCAAAGTCTGGTCAATAAAAAAATTGAGAAAAGGAGAAACGGCGAGTCTACGAAACAACGAGATTTTGGCAGTGAAGTGGAGAGACAAAAGAGATGTATACATGTTGTCTTCAATCCACGATGATACCTTCATGGAAGTCCCCAGAAGAAATGGCCCCATACAGAAACCTAAATGCGTCTTTGACTATAATTTGTTTATGGGGGGAGTCGACTTGAATGACCAGATGCTGGAACCGTACCTTGCCACAAGACGGACATATCATTGGTATAAGAAAGTCAGAAAGTCGCAATTTATTTTTTTCATTTGGCCATCTACAATTCTTATGTCATTTATCGTAACTCCACCCAAAACCCCAAACGCTTCCTTGGCTACCAGGAGGACGTTTTCACTGCCCTTACATTCCCGAACGGCCCCCCAGAAAATATCCGATCTGATGTTCTAAGTCGACTCTCCGAACGCCACTTCCCAGATAAGATCCCTCCCAAACCAACAGGCCAACGACGGCAAAAAAAATGTAAGGTGTGTACCAGAGCTGGATTCAGAAGAGACACATCTTATTATTGTGCACAATGTCCTTCTGAACCAGGCCTCTGCGTAGGTGAATGTTTTCGTCGTTACCATACTTTAGTAAATTATTAGTAAAGTATGGTAAACGTAAGCCTCCGTTCCTGCAATTTACCCTCACACACCTTATGCCACTGCCTCCTCTGTAACTGACCCTGGCTTGTTATTTGACCACGCTTCTGCCTAACGATTCTGCACATACCTCTGCCTGATCTGGAACTGACCCTGGACTGTTATTCGACCATGCTTCTGCCCAACGATTCTGTACATACCTCTGCCTGATCTGGAACTGACCTTGGACTGTTTGACCATGATATTTGCCTGCCTCTTGGACTGATCTTGTACCCTGCAACTGGACTAGTGGGATTCAACACAGGGGTCTCACATATGTGAGGGGCTCCAGAATTGTTTTTCTGGATGAAGAAAACAATTTATTTTGTTTTCTCAATCCTAGATTAGGGTCTGGAGACTCGGAGGCTTCAAAGAGATTTGGGTGGGAGAAGCCTCTACCCCTGTCCCCATTCTGTCCTGAACGAGGCCCTACTTCTGCCTGTAGGACTTACTGCCGTCACGCCTCTGCCTGTTGCACTGACCACACCACATGGACCTGCCTACTACCAGGACCAATATTTTTGGCACTGCGGACAATATCTCTGCCTGCACTGACCCTGGACTTTATATGGACAGTAACCCTGCCTGCTGCCTGGACAATTGTGTTCGCCGCTGCTGACCAAGTCCCTGCCTGCTGCCTGGACCAGTGCTATCCTCCTGTGTACAACTGCGCTACTACAACCACAGGTAATCTTTTTTGTTTACGCTTTGCTCAGCATAATGTATTTTGGGGTGTAATTCTTGGTATGTGCATGCTATGTGTCCCTGGAACACCTGACGGTGTTCCTTGCATGTTTGGCCTCTGTATGTGGCCAGGCAGTGAAAAAGTCCCACACATGTGGTATCGTAATACTCAGGAGGAGTAGCAGAATGTATTTTGGGGTGTCATTTTTGCTATCTAAATGCTATGTGTTGGAAATATCTTATAAACGGACAACTTTGTGTTAAAAAAAATGCGTTTTCATTTTTTTCCATATTTTCCAAAAACTTCTGGAAAAAAATAAACCATTCAAAAGACTCATTATGCCGCATAGATTATATGTTGGGGTGTTAGCTTTCCAAAATGGGGTCATTTTGTGGGTGTTTCCATTGTCCTGGTGCTCCAGGGCCTTCAAAAGTGTAATAGGTGGTTGAGAAATGTGATGTGTAATTTATGCTCCTAGAACACCTGATGGTGCTCCATGCATGTTGGGCCTCTGTATGTGGCCAGGCAGTGAAAAAGTCCCACACATGTGGTATCGTAATACTCAGGAGGAGTAGCAGAATGTATTTTGGGGTGTCATTTTTGCTATCTAAATGCCATGTGTTGGAAATATCTTATAAATGGACAACTTTGTGTAAAAAAAAAAATGCGGTTTCATTTTTTTCCACATTTTCCAAAAACTTCTGGAAAAAAATAAACCATTCAAAAGACTCATTATGCCTCATAGATTATACGTTGGGGTGTTAGCTTTCCAAAATGGGGTCATTTTGTGGGTGTTTCCATTGTCCTGGTGCTCCAGGGCCTTCAAAAGTGTAATAGGTGGTTGAGAAATGTGATGTGTAATTTATGCTCCTAGAACACCTGATAGTGCTCCATGCATGTTGGGCCTCTGTATGTGGCCAGGCAGTGAAAAAGTCCCTCACATGTGGTATCGTAATACTCAGGAGGAGTAGCAGAATGTATTTTGGGGTGTCATTTGTGGTATACACATGCCATGTGAGAGAAATAAGCTATTACAATGACAATTTTGTGGGAAAAAAAAAAAAAATCTCAATTTTGCAAAGAATTGTGGGAAAAAAATACAACTTCAAATAACTCACCATGCCTCTAACTAAATACATTGAAATGTCTACTTTCCAAAAAGGGGTTATTTGGGGGGTATTTGTACTTTCCTGGCTTGTTAGGGTCTCGGGAAATGAGATAGGCCTCAGTACATCAGATGTGATAATTTTTTTATGATTTGCACCATAGCTTGTAGACTCTAAAACTTTCACACAGACCAAATAATTTCCACAAATTTTTGGTTATTTTTACCAAAGATATGTAGCAGTATAAATTGTGGCCAAAATTTATGAAGAAAAATTACGAATTTGCAAAATTTTATCACAGAAATTAGAAAAAATGTGTTTTTTTTCAAAATTTTCGGTCTTTTTTCATTTATAGCGCAAAAAATAAAAAACCCAGAGGTGATCAAATACCACCAAAATAAAGCTCTATTTGTATGAAGAAAAGGACAAAAAAATCATTTGGGTACAGTGTTGCATGACTAAGTAATTGTCATTCAAAGTGTGAGAGCACTGAAAGCTGAAAATTGGTCTGGATAGGAGGGGGGTTTAAGTGCCTAGTAAGCAAGTGGTTAAGTATCTAAAGACAACTTTTATTTATTTATAGGAAATTATTTTTTTATTTTTTTTACACCACACTAATCTGCAAAAAAGTTTTATTTTATTTATAGAACAAAAGTTCAGTTTTTACAAATTTTTTGCCATAAAAGTATGTCCCCTGCTATAGTGTCTGTATTTAAAACCCATTTTAAAACACCTTCACCAAAGCTGAGCAACATATCAAAACTTTAGTGTTAGGGCCAGTTTACACCATAGAAACGCAATCCGTATGCATTTCAAATGCTTTTCTGCATGCGCGTTTTTGATGCGTTCCAGTGCGTTTTGATGCGTTTTTGATGCAGTCCAGTGCATCCCCCCCCCCTCTTTTTTCTTAACCTTAAATAAGGATGTGTGTGTTCCAGTATGTTTTTGGTGCATTTAGATGCGTTCCAGTGTGTTTTTAATGCCTTTTACAGCGCTCCAGTGCAGTAAAAATGCAGCACGTTCTACTTTTTTTCTGGAACGTCCTGGAACTGCAAGGACTGGCGTGGGCCATGCCATTGAAAACCATATAACCTACTTTCCTTGCGTTTTTGATCCAGAAAAAAAAAAAAAAACTGGACTGCATGTGGTGTGAACTGTCCCTAAAGGAGTAAAAATATAACAAGAAGCACCACAACAATGCATTGTTTCAGAAAATAACACACGCATAGTAGGATCTTGATGCTGCAGAGGAGAAGCAATACAATCTGTGAATTTTGATTTATAGTAAAAAAAACATTAAAACTCTGTAAAAGAATGGAGACCCAGAAAACTTCATATGTACGATATTTAAAAGGCTGGTTACATAAATAGCACCCTGCTGAGTTAAAGAAGTAAATTCCAGCTTGCATCAGACAATGTGGATATATTAGCTCTGTTAAATTACCGGATGCTTTGTAATGTGAATGCAAAGGTCCCTATCATACAGGAATTCCCATCAGGTCCGCGTCCTTATCGGTTTTTGAGGACCGGATCAGGGGTAACCTGATGCAATCAGACAGCGGTGTCCCTTTAAATCCAGCCGCCCATATTGCTGACAGGCGTCTGCCTGTATCCACTAGGCAGAAACTGAACAGGCATGGATGGATGTGACTTTCGTCCTTTTTCTTTCTTTCGTCCTCCAATCAATGGGGGTTCTGCTCACAGACACCCCCCCCCCCCCCCCCCCCCCCCGCCCTGCTGTTCAGAGCAGTCTCTGCTCTGTGGAAAATGGGTAAAGTGTCACTTTTTAAGAAAGGCTTACCAAAAAAACAAGGCTTACAAGCTTATTCAGCAAGGCAATGATATTGCCTCAAGACCAGAAAAAACTAAGCAATTGCAGCTCATTTCATCAGTCTAGAACACGGTTTCTCAACTCCAATCCTCAAGGCACCCCAACAGGTCATGTTTTTAGGCTTACCATTATTTTGCACCAGTGATTTGATCAGTTTCACTGCCTTAGTAATTACTACAGCTGTTTCATCGGATGGAAATCCTGAAAACATGGCCTGTTGGGGTGCCTTGAGGACTGGAGTTGAGAAACACTGCTCTAGAACACGGAGGGCTCTTCACGCCAGGCGTGTTGGGACTTTGCCAAGTGGCCTTGCCCCACGCAGTGCCAGCACAAGACAAAGGGCTCTGCTTCTTATTACGTCAGTTCATGCTGTTGTAATTAGGGCTGAAACAACTAATCGATTAATCAACAACTAATCGATTATGAAAATAATTTTCAACTACTTTCACAATCGATTAATCGGCCAGCTGATTAGTTGACCTGCATGCAGAATGCATTATTTGTTTACATATCAGGAAATACAGTGTAAGTGCCTGAGAACTTGTGAATGTGAATGTGCGAGGAGCAATGCCTCATGGGACATGTAGTCCTGGGCAGGAAGTGAGTGGTTCTAAAAGGCAGAAGTTTTTTTTTTTTACTTTGCTATAGGGGCCACCTATACTATAAAAAGGAAAACGAATGCTCCTGCGCTTAAGAAATAACTGTGCAGCCGATTAAAAATCACGAGTCTTCCAGCAACCACATCAGCTGTGCTGTCACTCTCCACAGGTCAGGAGAAACACAAAACGCTAAAAGAAAATAAGAAGAGGGCCAACCAGCCTAGCGAATTACTTATGGGATACTTTAATATTGCAAGAAGTTAGAAACATACTCACAAAACGAGTGATAAAATCAAGCAAAGTGTATAAATCCACCATTAGTTCCATCCAGCAAGATTTGCTGGCCAGTAACAGTTTATGGATGTGGAGTCCAAAGAAAACCGCTGAGTTTCGAGGGGTGTCCCCTCTTCTTCAGAGCTCAGAGAATTTTTTTTTTTGAAGGAAGACATGGTTTTTGTATGGCCAGAATAATTGACAGCAGGCGCAGGTAGCTTTTATCAAGCCACCTGCCTATGACAAGGGAGTCTGTCATACATAATATATTACAGTTCTGTTGGCAAAACCGTTTTAAAATTTTTTCTTCTTTAACCCCTTCCCACCGAGCGTACGCAGATGTGCGTACTCGGCTTTCGGGGGTTATACCGGGATGATGCCCACAGCTGCAGGCATCATCCTGGTACCGTTTTGTAGAGCCGGCGATCGGCTTTCCAGGGATAACAACCGATGCGACTAAAAGCCGCTCGGCTGTTATCCCGGAGGAGCAGGAGGGGATGTCCCCCCGTCCCACCGCCTCCCGCCGCTCTGAATGGGGCTCCCATCCCACCGGGAGTCCCGATCATCGCTCCGCCTCTTCCGGCGGCTAGGGACAGACTAGCACAAAGCCGGAAATGGCTTTGTTACAGTCTCCTGATTGTAAACACGGGAGCAACATCACAACGTCACTTCCTGTTTACCCGGCTGCCAATGGTGCCAGTTTTAAAAAATATACAGTATTCAGAATCACCGAAAATGGCTGAATACTTTGAAGAGCAAAGGAGGGATGGGGGGGTCTTTTAGACCCCCGATCCCTCCATAAAGAGTACCTGTCACCACCTATTACTGTCACAAGAGATGGTTACATTCCTTGTGACAGCAATAAAAGTGATCACATTTTTTTTTTTTTTTAACACAATTTAATAATATAAAATAAATCAGAAAAAAAAAAAAAATTTAAAGCGCCCTCGTCCCTGCAAGCTCGCGCAGCAAAGAAAACGCATACGGAAGTCGCGCCCGCACATGTAAACGGTGTTCAAATCACACATGTGAGGTATTGCCGCGATCATCAGAGCAAGAGCAATAATTCTAGCACTAGACCTCCTCTGTAACTCTAACCTGATAACCGTAAAAAAAATGTAAAGCGTCGCCTATGGAGATTCTTAGGTAATGTAGTATATGCAAAATGATTGTATTGTATTGCAACCCCACTATGTGAATAGAACCTTATGAAATGACAATTTGACATTTCAACAGTTTGTACAAAAAAAAAAAAGTAAACAATGCGGTGTGCTGGGACTGCACAAATTGTTGGGCGGCCTGGTGTTAACGAGCCTTTAATGATGAATTTGCAGAAATTCTCCAACATGCTGCAAAGTATCTGAAAGTAATATCCTGCTCAAACCTCCCACATAACTTACAAAAAAAGGCTCATTTGCAGTCAGTCATATTAAGCTTTGAAAGCTAAAAAAAGGCAGGCAAAAAATCTGGAGGAGAGAGATTAATATTTATGATGAATGTTGACAGGTTCAGTCACAAATTGCTTCTAATAACTCTTGCGAACTGAAAAGGCAACATCTGTGTACGAGTTTGCAGGTCCTCTCCCACTACCTACAGTCCAAATGATTTAGGTCTCATTCACGGGACCATAACATTTTTTACTGATGTTATTACACGTGTTTGCTAGGAGAAAAATATTTATGTATCCCTTTGTTTAGGCATAAAGTTTACAAACTTGTACACATGTGCTTATACACGTAAGCGCATAAAGCAGATTTTTGAATTTTGTGTTACGGATCTGGATGCAGCACGTTTGCACTTGTGTGAAGGGATCCATTGAAAACATTGTTGGTGAATTTAGATCCGTAATCAAAATGCAACTGTATATGCGGCCGTGTAAAGGAAGCCTTAGTAAGAACAGTGATCGAAGTCTAGACAGTAAAAGTTAACTGCATTTTTTTTTTTTCTATATTTGTTCTTATTAAGGCCAAAACAGACAAGATTCCTAAAGTGATTGTAAAGCTTTAATTTTTTTTTTCATTAAAATAATAAACAAGTTATAAATGTAAGTAAGGTCCTTTGCGCTATCAAAGTGAATGTATAATATAGTACTCTGATAAATTGCAGCTAGATCTAAAGTGTATGAGTGCACTAAATTGGTATAAAATAAATAAGTGATCAGCGCAACTTAATATTATAAAATATAGATGATTTAGCACTGTGTGATAATCTGTGCAAGAATTGCTAAAAAATGCGACTGTGCAAAAAAAAAAAAAAAAAAACGCTAAAGATGCTGTGCAAAATTGCTAGGTGCAAATATGAGCTTGTGTTCAAATAAATCAATACCAATGAACGCTCATGGCGCTGTGCAAAATACAAATATGAATCTGTGCACATAAGATGATTTCAGTGCAAAAAAAAAAAAAAAAAAAATGTATAAATATCAATAATAAAATTCCTATGCATATGCAATATATGCAATGAGACACATGTAATTTATATAGATGAATATAGCAACAATCCGTATAATCTCTCTTTATCACACTGTTGACACAACAAATAGGGGTGCTGCAATAGTTCATGAAGTGAAGATAATTAAAGTCTATGATAAAACAAAGTGCAGACAGTGCTTCAATAAGTGCTCTTCAATAAAATTGCTGTGTCACTCTTCGTGTGTATCACTCAGTGTTCACTAGACTCTTACCTCCATATGGATAGTGAAAAGTGGATAGTGATAAACAAGTTATACTTACCTGCTCTGTGCAGTGACTTTGCACAGAGCGTCCCGCATCCTCCTTTTC